>NC_088181.1:14876416-14903916 GCF_028769735.1 Zonotrichia leucophrys gambelii
ACAAGAGAGATGGCTTTATCTCCACTCTATTTCTCTGGTAATGAAAGTAAGCTTGTCTCCTTAGGGCTGAACCAAAGAGCACTGCCAGCCTGTCCCAATGCAGGCAAAGTGCCTGTGGTTGCTGGAGCTAAGTCTGTTCCCTGCAGTCCTACTGTGCAGGCTGGCTTGCACCAGGGGTATTAGCTCTTCCAGTTCCATGAGGGGTGCAGAGAGAGAGGTTTTGGGTGTAAAATATATTAATTCTGACCCATTTCATGTCCCTTTAATAGCTGCATCTGAGGGGTTATTGAGGAACTGTGACAGGGCTGTTGTTAGTGATGGGTTTGCACCTGCATCAGTGGTGGGTAATCAAGTGGAATTTAAGAAGACTCTAGCTAACACTCTTCCCATCTGTGGAGTATCCCTTCACCCTCATCACCAGCAAATACAGCCTGATTTCTGGCATCTTTTCCAGTCATGACTTGCTCTAGTTACTGTACCAACTTAATGCTCTCCCTTATTTGTGAGGAAGGCTCCTCCTTGCACCCTCTCTGCCTGGTCTAGCTGCAGCTGGACATTCCCAGCGTGTGGGACAGTAAGTTTGGGCTCTCAGAGACTCCCAGGAGCCTGGCTGCAGTTTCACAGGCGAGCATGTCACTGACTGTTATCAAGAGTGAGTGGGAAGGAAGCATTAGGCAGAGGTCCAAGGGGAGAGTGATAGAGCAGTGTGGTATTTTCTGTTTGTGCACAGCGGTCACATGGAGTGTGACATTCCCAGGAGCTCAGTGATGGACAGCCTCAGTCACTCAGTGGAGTAGCAATACTTTGGGCCTTGTTTAAATATTAAACTACAGACTAAGAGGCAGAAGTAAGGATAGGACTTCTAGGCCATGTCTGATGTTTTGAGCTCATTTCTGATTTTTCTGGAGCAGCAGAGACACTGCAGTGTTAATGTTAAGGATCTCCCAAGAAAAATCACTGAATGTGAAGTAGAGTTACTGCTATTTATTTTTTAAATGTGCTTGGTAAGAATGGCTGTAAGTGGGATTTATACACTCATACTTCTGTCAGCTGTGCTTCCTGTTCATTTCTCTCTTGAGTTCTAGCCATGTTTTCCTCCTGTGTCTCTTTCTAGATGACCTCTTCATCACATTTTAAGGAATGCCTTACCACATATATCATACTCTAATGTAATTGAAAACTGGTCTACTCACATCTTATCTAACACCAAGGTAGGGGAGTAGCCTATTTATCAAAAGCTGCATATTTTTCCCTTTTAATGATCTAACAAAACTATTCAGAGAGGGACAGAAGCAAATCTGAAAATACTTTCTGAAATGCCTTAAGCATCCATCTTAAACACTTCCCACTTTCCTGGGAGATTTATGGAATACCAGGTAGGATCTGACTGAGACCAAAAGGTGATTCAAAGATTTCTGTGAACAAAAGAAAAGCAAACAGCCATTTTTCATAATTTGTAGAGAATTCAATGAAAAGACAGAACATCTTTGATTTTGATTAGTAACTGGAAATAGATGGGTTTATAAAGATGCCATATATGTAAAAAGGAAAAATTATAGAAGTGGAAGAAATTACTGTTATTTTGTATATTCCAGTGCCTTTCTTTTAATCTTACGGATCTTGGTATGTGGTATGTGCATATATCATTAATCAAGTAGATATCTACTATGATTAATATATTCCTTGTTATTCTGTCACTGGAAAAGTAACTTGAGACAGGTGTGGTGCCAGTACAGTGAAGAACTCTAAGGCAACACAGAACCACATTTACCACTCAATGGTATCAGTGTCACCACAGTTATTTCCTGTTCTGTGTAGAAATAATACTGTGGTTGCTCAGATGCTGCTCAGTAGTATCTGTGTGTGAATGCTGATTTTTGATGGTATAATTATAGTATAATTATAAGGAACTTTGTTTGAAAAGGGGTAAGGAATGAAAGTGGACATTACTGAAAAGGGCAAGCAGGAGTATGAACAAATACAGAACAGTTTCTATTACTGTCTTTTTGGCAGGTTCTTTTATGTTGAACATACTGCTACTTTGCAGTGAAAACCAAACTCACTTTCAATGACCCTGAAGGGACAAGGCCACATGACTTGGGCAATGCACAGTGGTAGCTGTGAAATCCAGGCAAGGGAAAGGTAGGGAAACACATACATCCCTATGGTACAAGGGAATCCATGTTACTTACTTACCCACTGAACATCATTTGCACTGCCTTTTATATAAAAACTCAACACAGCAAGTTTGTCTATGTTTAAGAGAGTGTCTGATGGCAGGATTCTGCCTTTCTTGTTCTACTCTCAGTTTTCATATAGGGGACAGGTTCAGTAGCTGTCTGAGCTTGGGGAGAGAAACTGAAGCCAGTGAGGCTGCTGAAATAACACCAAGGAATAGGCTCCATTTCTTTTGCACTGAAAGAACTGTGAAAAGACCTGAAAGTATGTTTGCAGCAGCCAGAACTGAAGAACTCACAGCTGTGGGTACAATTGATGCCCATCAATTCCCAGGCATTCTCCTCCCAGCTCCCCTGTGGTGAATAGCAATTTTTTGCAAACATATCTGAGGGCAAAAAAAGGATGCACAGAAGTGACCCTGATGCAGGTTGAGGAGAGTGATTAGTGTCAGAATTAGGCATGCTGCAGATACCTTGCTTTTTATGTGCAGCAACAGTGAAGTGATCTCATCAACTATCTGAACATTCAGCAAGTCCAAAATCAAATGCTTGTGTGTCAGATATACACAGCTGTATTTGTACTGTTGCTCTATCTAAAGCACATGCCAATTGCTTTACTTAGAGTGAGTTGAGAGACTCATTACTAAGAACATGTATAGCATTATCAATGAAAAACATTATTGTTCTTTTCCTCAGTGGTTTTAGTGTCCTTGCTTATTCTTTCACAGGAGCCTGTACTAATGTGTCTTCAGAGACTGTGAGGCCTATTTCTGTGCTCCCCTGTGCAGTGTGTTGGCACTGACACCTCTGCACAGGGAGTGGGGTTGTGAGTCCACACAGGCAGCCAGGACAACCACAAACTCAGAGATAAAATGCAAAGAGTAAATTTATTTCTGCTACCTCGCTAACCAGGGACTCCCCAAAGCAGAGGCACACCAGAGGAGACACAAGCACTGTTAAGCTCAGTCCCTGCCAGGGGATCACTGGCTGCTGCTCATGCTGGCTTATCAAGGGTTATTCCCAGCTGCAAGGTCACTTGAGCCATTTACATCCTCCTCGCCAGTCTTCCGCTTTTTAACCCGTTCCTCCCAAATTTCCACTCCCTTGCTCAAGAGACCACTGCTGCCAGGGCTGGAGATGTGGGATGGGGGATTTACAAAGGCACTTAAGCATAGGGGAAAAGGAATAAACAAACAAGCACACAATGCTCTGAGTGAAGTGTCCCACCCCTTCTGTCAGGCACCACTGGTAGGTTGTGATCTGTAGTCCTTGAGATACTTGAGAATGATGTCCCCCACGCCAGCTGGTTCTGCTGCCAGGTCAAAGCAGCATACGCCTTCAAACTTGGAGCAGAGCTCATGATGTTGAAGGGGGATGAAGTTCTCCAGTAACCAGTGTTGTAAGGTTCCACAGTGGGCATCAGTTACTCACAATTGTAAGGGAACAGCTGCCTTGGATATCCAAGTTAAAGCTCACACGAGGGCACACGTCACCTGCTCTACAGACACTTCCCAGAAAGAATAGTGACAAGTTAGTTACAGTAAAAAGTGACCGCACACAGGTATTTACATATTGATTTTGCAGAATTGTATTCAAGATATCTGCTTATAATACAAGCCTAAGAAGCACAACAAGCCAGCCTGTGGAGGACAACAGGAGTGTCATCTCTATCTGGTGATACACACGTGGTTGCTCCAGCTCCTTCAGCTAATATCATTCCAGGCTTGGTAACTGGAGACTGGGTAATGGGCCCCACAGATTGGAGAGGTGTGGCTTGTGCTATTTCAGAGGGAACTTTGACTGGATGTTGGGTGTGTGATGCCAATAACATCCCCCCGGATAAGGCACAGGATATAATCAAAGATACATAAAATATAAGCATTAGAGAGTATATTAATAGAGGATATAGAATAAAAGGATAGATAGAGACAATTATACTGCATTGTGAGAAGTTATTATATGAATGAGCACATCTAGATTAAGAGCTTGCACAATCCATTGGTATAAACAATTGTATTTCCTCTATAATATTTTCAGAAAGTCACCATCTCAATGATTTTTGGTCCTCACTGTGTTTTGTACTGTAGGTGTACAGTCATGTTGTTTTGGCCTGTAATTCTTTCAGTCTCTTGCAGTGCCTAAGCTACATCTTTAATTCATTTTCCCATCAGGGTATAATGTTTGGCAGTGCCTTGGAATAACTGGGACCAAGGTTCTACTGATTTTTTTTGGAATTTTGGTCCACTCATAAACCACAATCCCCATGAGACTATATAATCTAGAATTATTATTTCTAATTTAAAAGGATTTCCTTGTCTAGGAGTGCATAATTGGAACTCTTTCAGAGTGTAAATGTGTGTGATCTATGCCACCCCACCATCTGCTAAATCTGGCTAAATCTCAATCTCAAAGTCTGAGTACTCACCCCAAAGATTTCCATCCCATTCCTTAGGATCCCTTGAAGGTTTCATAGCTGGAGCACGAACCTGGGAGATCAGCACCTTGTTTTCCACATATTTATGCCTGGGTGACACCAGCTGCTGTATAGTGCACTGCTGCTCATAGCGCTGCTCTGCCTGGGTGGTGGTCACCTCGTGTGCGATCATCTTTGCGGCCCGCAGAGTCACGAGCTCCCTCTCCAGCTCCCTGACCTTGCCCAGCAGCGCGGTGACCTCGCGCTCCAGCGCGCGGGCGTAGGTGACCAGCTCCAGCTCCCTGACCTTGCTCTGCAGCGCGATGGCCTCGCAGTCGCGGGCCCGCGCGTAGGTCACCAGCTCCAGCTCGCTCACCTTGCTCTGCAGCGAGATCACCTCCCTGTCCAGAGCCCTCAGCCCCGTGGCCAGCAGCCAGCCCAGCCTCCCCGCCAGCTTGCGGGAGGATTTGGATGCCCCTTTCCAGGGCAGCCCGCGCATGGCGATCTCCACCCTGTGCGGGCTCACCACCACTCCATCATCTATCTCGGGCCATGTCTCTGGAGAGGCCATCGTGGCAAGGAAAGTGGCCACGGGCGTCCAGCGCTCCGTGCTGGGCCATCCTGGAATGTGGGGATTCACCACCACAGCCTCTCCAGCCCCTGACTTCTTCAGCTTTTTCATTTTTTTTGGCTTTTTTGACCTTTTCGCTAGCCACGACATGGTTGTTCCTAGATCCTGACAACTGTGACAAGTGGGCACAGGCAGGCAGCTGGGATAGCCACCTGGTCAGGGCTAGAATACAAAGAATAGATTTATGTCTGTTACCTCACTAATCAGGGATCCCTGAATCAGCCCTCAAGCAGAGGCACAGAAGTGGAGATGCAGGCACTGTTAAACTTGGTCCGTGCTGTTCACGCTGGTTCATCAAGGGTTATTCCCAGCTGCAAGGTCACTTGAGTGATTCTCAGTCCTTCCCTTCGGTCTTCTGCTTTTAAGCTGTTCCCCCTAACAGTGGGAAATAAACACAAATCAGAACGGTAGCACTTTGTGTCAGTTTACATGTGTTTTGCAAAAATATAAACGATTGTGCAAAGCTGTGGAGAATTGGACCGTGTAGGGCACTAGTTTCATATTATTTCTTCCCAAAAGTGCATGAAATGATCTTTTATCAGCCAAACTTGAGTGGAACTGAATTGAAATTTTTTACAGTGTAAAACATGCAATTTGCAGTGTTTGTAAAGTATAGTTTTTAGTGTGAAAGAAGGATATCCAGGTACCACAAATAGAAGGTAGGTGAGTGTGAGCGTATGATCCAGTGATGTTGTCTTACTGGGCTTTTAAGTCGTTTTCTGCCCTTGACTGGCATTAAGCTCCTATGCTTTCTATTGGAAGAATTCTGATTGAATAAACATTTTTGGTTTTTTTTACTTCCTGACTTGTATTTGAACAGCACTGCTGACTTGAATTTAGCTTGATAAGGCCAGTGAGCCTAGAAAACTTGGGAAGTTTTTTGAAGTTAAATTGTCAATACACTGCACTACTGTGCTTGTTCATCATCTGGATTTTCACAGCTCTAGTCAGAATTTCAAAGGGTTTTGTAGCCAAAAATACCAGACATTAAGTAGCAGGGCTTCCTTAAAGTGTAGACTAAATTTTGGCAAGTACAGAAAGTAGTGTTTCAAAACTCTCTGTTTTCATTGTTGCTGTGTTTGCAGAAATGTCCATAGGAGACAAACCAAAGGGGAAATGAAGATTACTGCATTGAGAATAAAGATACAAAAGGTCAGATTAAAAGAAAATAAATAGGGCAGACTCTTTAATAGTGATCATTTCAGGCACTGGGTTCCAGTCAGTAATTTTCAAAACAGTCACTAATGGATAGGTACTACAATAGAAACAACATGAAAGTCCTCAGATCAATTTAAAATAATTCTGTAAATTCTTGAATGAAAATAAGAAAAAAACAACCCACATTTGAGCTGATTAATTTATGTCATTTCTATATATTAAATAGAGAAAGCGACTTCCTTAGTTGTACCTTTAACTATATTTAATCAACTGCAAATCAAATGTTGGGCGTCGGCTTCAGATGTGGAATCATACCAAAGAAAAAGGATTAAAGGAAATAGGTTGTAACTGTACTTGTACCTTGAAGGAATGATGATTTTTACTCCTAAAATACTACCAGAAAATGAGTATCCTTGGAATCTGACTCCTCCATGAAAAAAAAATTGCGGGATAGTTAGACTATTTTCTGAAGGATAATATGAATATCAATTGACATTTGTTCTGTGTAAGGATGAGTGAGCTGTTGCTGCATTAAGGGTTTGGGTATTTAGCAGAAAATAAACCCCCTTGTGTCCCAGAGATCAGAGGGGCTGAGTGCACCTGGGTTTCATTTCAGCCAGTTTAACCCTCTAGCTCTGCTTGAGTTCAAAAGAACTTGCAGGAGTACAAGCGTGCTGTTAGTGCAGTTATCATCCAGTACCATAGGTCTGCTCTTGTTCAATAAGGATTGTGCCTGATCCAGGTTCACAAATGCTTATTGAAGGTTTATTAAAACAACAGGAAAGGAAAGCAGGTTCCCAACTGCCAGTGACAAATGCACTGGCTGCAGAGTGCTGACGTGTGTCATGGCAGCAAGCATACAGTAAGATTCTCATAACTGTAAATATATCTATAAATTGAATATTACCGAATGTTGGAGACGCAAAGCTCACCTGAGGTGTCCCTTCAGGAGAGGGCAGAGACAATCCGCTGGCTGGTCATCAGCAGGCAGAGATGTTTTCCTCCTCCAGAGGTGTTTTCCTCCTCCGGAGGTGTTTTCCTCCTCCAGCCTTTTGTGCCCTGAAGCCTCCCCTTTATATTATAAATTTTGTTCTGTCCCAAGGGGATGGGACAATTGCATGTCATGGACAGGGTTTGGTGACTTTGGTCATACATGCGTTGCATGTCCCATGTTCTCCTTCATTGGAATCCTGAGGGATGTGTAAGTCAATATGTTAATGGAGCTTAATGAGAGTCTCTGTTACTCTGTCAGAATTTATAATTGAAAAAGAGGTAGAACAAACACTTTGGCCCTCCTCCTCCACGTACTGAGGCAGCAGCAAAGGCTCTCTGACCTTCATCAGAGGGTCTTTGTGCACACCCTTATCTCCCTAATGAAACAGATTTATAACAAGTGTTGTTTTTCACAGTGAAGGGAGTGTGGCTTTTGGCTGGTACAGAGGCTTGATGTTCTCCTGTGCTTCACTGGAACAACACTGGGCCATGAGACCTCTGAGACTGCTTAAGCCAGGTGCATGATAAGCAAGAGGCCCTGTTCATGCTTTTCTTAACAAGCTTCATCAACTCTTCACTATCTTAAAGTAACACTGTACATTTCTGATCATTTAACCACAGCTTTTGAGCATGTAAGATTTATTATGTAGGTTCTTTATATGTTTTATTTTGCCAGCTAGCTTTATAGTTAATTTTTTATTTTATTTTCTGCTACCATATTCTTAACTGGTTATTACAATTATGAATTAAAAATGAAATTATTTTCTGCTCTAATATCAGTTAATATAATCTTTTGAAGTATAAATTAGAAGGGCAAGAGTGTGAGCTAAGAGTCCACAGGATTGTAGTTGGTATTTTGTCAGTGCAGCCCTGTCTCACACCAATGATCAAACTCAGTAGGCAGTTATCACTGAGCTAACTGGGTTTGTCTGCCTGTGACAGTGCCAACAGCAGGAATGTCACTTCTCTAAAAAACTTGTAAGATTGTTCACTAGGAAAGAGGCACTGCACTTTGGAGTGAGAGGAAACGACAAAAGCTGTCCATCCACTCCATTGCATTCTAAAACAAAATGTGCACAGAAGTAACATTGCAAATAGTTTTCAGTTACACAAATATTGCTCCTACTACTTTCTTAGACTCTTATCATTTATAACACAGCCTGCTGATAAGCTGGAACGAAACCTATATGAAAGAAGATGGAGAAATAGATGACCTGCCCTGAAATTTTTTGGTTGCAAGGTCCTTCCTTTGGTTATCTGTGACTGGGTGGGTCATCAAAAATTCAGATCTTCCCTGAGACAAGTAACATGCAATGTTTGCTGGTGTCTTTGCTCCCCTTTCCAATATTGCACAGACAGTACAGAAAAAAGACAGATTAGGCACCCGATTTACTAGAGCTCTACCTCCTTGCCTTTGGACTCCTCCTTGCTTTTCCCACTGCTGTCTGAAGTTGCAGAAGAATAAAGCTTGTGTGAGCACTGTTTGCACATAACATGCTTTCCCAAGTGACTATTTAGCACTATTAAAGAACAAAACCAAGACTAGCAAGAAGATTGTGGTAAATGTAAATGTATTCTCTTTAAAAATGGTTCATGATATCTTTTCATAATGACCAGCTTTTTGCTACATGCAGAGTGCTGGTGGCATTAGTGAATTAAAAAATACAAAGATATTCACGGATTTGGACCTGATTTGCATTTCCACTACAGATACTTAGCAGTGTTGGACAGTGTAGGGGACTTAAAGTATAGGAAGAAATGTAAGACAGGTACACTTCAAGCTTTTCTGACACTGCTTGACTGCTGTGCATTGTGTGCCTATTAAAGTACACTGTTGTAGCATTTGTAGTTTTAAACTTGTAGTTTTAATCCTGCACAAGGTACCAGTGCCATCTACTATATTTTAATCAGTTACATCAAATATGAGTTCAGTAGAAACATGAGCATAGTGATATTTTTTACTGCTTTTCTGCAATTGTTGTGTTTTGAGAAATATTCCTTTCTTCAGCGTCTGTCACTGGAAAATGTTTTTTTAAATCCTCGTCTGAATTTTTATGTGTTTATTTTTTAATTTCCTGTCAATAGAAATGGAATCAGTGGCACTGTCTGTTATTAATATTTAAAATGTGGGTGTTTGGGCTTTTTAACATACAAGTTGCTGTGCCCCTTTAAATTTCCTTCAGTTGTTCTCTACCTCTAAAAAAATCTTTCATTACCAAGTTGTTTATCTGAGAAGAAAGTGAGACTGTCTCTTTGTATTGCTGAATAACATCACTCTTTTTCTCAAGAAGTCATTACACACTGACATCATATTGTTCTTTATTAGATGATCTGTTGCCTGAAAGTATCTTGGTGACACTGAAGTTGAAAGCAACAAGAGTACAAGTGCTAGGATGCCTGGAGAGCAGAGACTGGCAATACCTTGCTCAAGCAAATATCCAAGACAATTTTTAAAAGGCATTAACAAATACAAACCACCCCCACAGAGGTAATTTTCACCTCTGAATTTTTGCTTGTTTCTTAGTCCAGCCCAGACTTCAGCCATCAGTGTTACAAAGCTGGAAGCCAAGTCCTACCTAGCAACGATAGCCATGTGCAATAATTTAAACTTAAAGAAAAATAACACAGCTGCTGGTAGAGTAGTGTCCAGAGATTTCTAGGTGCTTTCCAACAATAAAAGGGTGGTTTCTGTCCTGAAAATGTATCTGTGTGCATAGAAAGAGGCCTTCAATATTCACAAAGACCACAATTAGTGCTGCACTGTAATTGTCATTCCCTGATTAGCTGGAAACCTTATATACCCAATGGGTTTTATTTTTCCTATTCATGAGTTACATGAGACAATATAGTAGCTTGTGAAATTTGTACAACTATTCCTTTGATTTGTGCTGCTTTTCACATCTTTTTTATGAACTCTCAAAATTCTTAACCCTGTGACTGAGTGCATAGCTCTAGTGGTGACTTTTAGTATGATGACTGGATGAGAATTGTCCTAAGGTCTTTTTAAACATAAACATATCATGGGAAAAAATTATCTTTTCTTATAGATACTGTATTGTTCTCTTTAATTGTGCTGTTCTATGAAATATTCCTCCCATGCACTTATTTAATGTAAAAGGATAATCACCATCCAAAGGAGTTGAGAAATTATCCTGATCATCTCCAAATTCCAAACCCAAATGCAGTCTCCAGCTCCCTGAAGGAGAAAGCTGAAAACAGTTTGCCTTCTTTCCTTCCACAGGTGGGGTCACTTACCTTAGGGAGAGGAGGTAACACAGCTGCAGTTGTCTCATAAACATCTTTATTATCACCGTGGTTTGTGGTTTAGTTTGTTTTGTTTTGTTTTTAATTTATAATAGAACAGCAATGAATGACTTACAATATGTTAGCCCTCAGAACTATCAATTGCATTCCTTTCAGATAGGATAGAAGTGAGGCAAGAGCTGTGCCCAGAGAGGTCTCCACAATGTAACTTGCTTTTGCAGCAATTTGAAACCTGTTGTTTCAAATTCCTTCTTCCCACTCAGCCCCAGCTGGATCTGACACCCAGCTCAGGCATTCCCGTGGCCACTAAAACTTTGGGTGCGAACAAGGTAATATCAGGTGAAGTTCCCTCATCCATTATCATTTCCAAATACCTTCTGACCAGTGAGGAGCCAGAGGCATGTGGCTCATTAATTCTCCTCTGATTACCAACTTGTGCCACCCCAGCCTGGGCACGCCTGGTACACCGTAACCAAACACAGGGCTTGAACAGTTAATGCTCTGTTTGCAGATCCTGTTGGATCACTACTAAAGTTGCATGGGTGAAATAGATAAAGTTGGGAAGGCTGCAATAGAAGTGTTTGCCTTTATACTTATTTACTCACTGCTGTTGCCTTTGTACAATAATATCTTTTCCCTGAAGGTCTTTGAAAAATTCGATCACAAAATGGAAAGAGGGTATGTTTGTTCTGGGTAAAATTTGGAAGCATTGTTCTGATGACACCTGTAAAACATAATTATAACTCCCATAGCTGTTTCCTCTCATATTTAGAGAGGAAAATTCTTTGCCTCTAATCTCAGGTGCATACCTGTGGAAGCCTTAGATTCCTTCAAGCAGTATCAAAGTAATGATAACAGTGTGCAGCTGCTGACTGTCTTTTGCTTGTTGTTACTCACCCAGCTGTTTAGAGGAGAAGAAAAAGAGAGAGAATATCTCTAATCAGCCATATGGCACAAAGTTTTATTTGCCACAGTAAGTTAAAACGCTCATTATTGGTCAGCATCTTGAATGCAAATTCTGCCATAGCTTTTCAGGAGTGCTAGATCTGATGGAAAAGAAGATCAGATATATTTAGTTGGCGTTGTTTTATATTAAGTATGGAAAGAATTGACTCTGCCTAAGAGGAGTTTTCATGACTGGATTTTGCTATACCCGAAAGGTGGTGGGAGCATGGCGTGAAGATCTCAGGCCCTGCTTTGGGCCATAAAAGGTAAATTAAGAGCAGTTGAAATGGTATTTCAGATTTTTGCAGTGCAGTTTTGCTTTGCTTATATTGTCTATTAGACAAATTAGGATTCTGGATCACACAACTGGGACATGAAATCTAGATGTCTTTAGTAGCTGTTGATGTTTACAATGCATGCAGTCAGTAGTTTTTTCATTAAGAAAATGTTTAATTTTGCTGCTGTTTTTAAATTGAACAAGAAACATGTAAGGAAAAATATTTTTGTCTTAAAAATACCACACTTTTTGGAATGCTAGAGAAATGAGGGACTAATATGTGTATGAGTTTTGTGAGTCTACATTCTGTAAATTGCAATGGAAAATGAATTTTGAGGGTTGGCTCAACTGAAAGTTTATCAAGTCTATCCTTTAAAGCCCCCTCTGTCATTTCTTTGTGCATATGGTTGGATCTCCTTTCAATGTGGACATCTTGACTTCAAACATGCTGTAAGGGTGACAATGTTATTAAAAATGTAGAAGGGAGGTGCACGCTTGTGTATCCAAGATTGGGTGCATGGCTTTAAAAACTGAGAGGGATTGTAACCTTTTTCATGCTGCTTCTTGCAATATTCCTACAATGCTTTTTTTCCTCTGAAACCTGTTGTATTTCAGAGGATTTGAGAATATGGTTTATTTTGTCTTCTTGTAATACTTTAAAACAATTTCCTGAAAGAATAATACCCAGTTCTTCTTAGTGTCTTTAATGCATAGATCTCAAAGGAGTCTCTAGTCCCCAATTTCCTGCTTAATTGATCAGACTACTTTATGTTTTGTGTAATTTTTATACATTAAATACTGGTAAGAGATACTAAGACGCCATCCACTTAAGACATTTCTGCACAAGTTCTAAATAGTTGGATAAGTGATTTTGGGCTACTGGTTTGCAGAGATAATAGGCTGGGATAAAAAGTATTGTGATTGGTAAACCAGAATAGCTTTTCTGGCTGATGCCATAAAAAAATCACTGTGTACTAATGCTACTTTAGAAATGGACATGCTTTTTCCATTTGGGTAGTGGTTCTGGATAGTATAATCCAGATGAGTGGTTAGGTGTCCTGTATTTTAAACAGTCTCTCTTCTGTGATTCCTAATGTCCTTTGACTTGTACTTCATAGAGTACCAAGAAATGTTTGATCAGATAAGAATCTTGTTTTCTAAGAATAGCTGCTTAAGTGGTTCTGCACTGTCTTACAAATTTGTCATTTCATATAGTGAGGTGTTATCTCCTAAAAAATAAGTCTTGACCCGTATAATCAGTACAAGTGTTTGTTTCCCTGCAGAAGCCCTAACATTAAAACTATCATGAGAGGATTCACAAAGAGGTGTGCAAATATTTTTCCATAGAATAAGATTCCTTCTTCATCTGATGGCCCATCTTGCTATTCTTCTCACTGTTTCCATTGCTGTTACTTAAAAGGCTTTGACAAATATAATAGACTTTGCATAATGATGCCATTGTAAGTCACTTCCAGCATATTATAGTGTGCAGTTAAAATTACTCTTGTGATTACCACTCTCCAGTGCTTCTACTTTATCATGGCACCAAGTGAAATTAAGAACAGGCATATTCCTCCCTTTACTTGCCAATATTAAGAAAAAATAATGTTAAATAATATTGTTGTAATTTATTTAGTTAAAATTCCTTTTGGGTCTTTTTCTCCCACAGTTCAATAAGAATTATTTTGCTTTAGAAATAGATTTTTAAAAGAAAATAGAATATATACATTCTCTGATAATATTACTATGAAGTTGGGAGAATTTTGTAAATGCTTTTTCCAAGCATTTGGCCAAGACAATGGACAAGACAATGTCATACACAGAAAGACTGTTCTGTACTAATAGATATAGACTGGAAAAAGCCATACTTCATTTCACCATCAGCTTTTCACTACTCATCCAAAGTGTGTATTTATGTATCTGGAGGTTCTAGATCTGTGCATGCCTTCATCTGCCTCTCTGTCTTCTAACCTTGTTAATTTTGATGTGGTTTGTTTTTCCTCTTTGTGGCTAAGCAAGGGAATAGGGAGCTGGAAAAAATAATTTCCCCCTATTTCTTATTTTACCAGGAATAACAGCTCTAGGGAATAAGTGTTTTAATGCATATGAAGAGAATATCTTAAATAAAGTGGTATTATTACAGGATTTGATAATGCAACGGTGAAAATACTCAGAAAAACAGTAAACTGAGTGAATAATGTAAAGTACCATATCTTAATAGGGTTTATAATTTGGTTTGTTTGTTTATGGGCTGGATTTTTTTGTTTGTTTTTCTGGTTGGTATTTTTGTTTCTTTGTTTTGTTTGGTGTTTTGTTTTGGTTTTTGTTGTGTGGAAAGTCCTTGCTTTTCCTGTGTACTGGCTGCACCATATAAAAATGGAAGCCTTGGCTATGGAAGTCCAACCCAACATCAGTGCTTTGTAGGAGCAGATACCCAGAATTTCTGACATTTCTGAGCTTTGTTATGCTGCAGTGGTTGGGCAGCACTGTCCTGGATGGCTCCTCCCTGTGAGTGGATATAACTCAGGGGCTGCCCTGAAATATTTTCTTGGCTTTTGGAACACCGTAACTCTAAACTTAAGCTACAAACGACAGCTAGAGACAGCCAAAATGACAGCCCCCTCCATCTGGGTGCAAAGCTCCCAAGTAATTTATCTGGTGTGTCCTGTTTCCCTTATAGTGGGTGGCACATTCAGGAGATATCTGTGTGCACAGTGGTTTCTTCACTGCATGCTGCCCAAAATCACCATCTAAGAAGCTCAGCCCTTGAGGATTCAGCTCTGACATGCCACCTCTCTCATTTTTCACTAGAATGCATTCATATTTAAGGATACTGAAGGTTTCCAGCAATCTGCTATTCTGGAACAGAGGAGACAAGCAGTCCTAAGCCTTCTGTACCGCAGGCTGCTCCCACTGGAGTGCCCTGCACTGGGACTCCTGGCAGAAACACGAGATGTCTCCTAATCTGTGTTAGTGCTTGGATGAAAAATCTGCGTGTGGAATTGTCTCAAGGAAGTCACAAAACAGACAAGCAGCAGCTTTTGTTTCTCTTGCCCTAGCACCTCATGACAATTCATTTCTAGAATTCAAGAAATTCAATTTATTGAATTTCTTCTGCCTCACAACTCTTGAAAGTTCTTGAGATCTTTTGGTCATCTCTGCCAATAGCATTCTCAAACTACTGGCTTAGACAGGTAGATTTAAAAAGCATTCCTCTACATGTTTTGATTTTCTATCAAATCTTCATAACCTTCCTTTTCTTTTGGATCTCAGATACTGAGTAGTTCAAACTTTGTTCTCATCTCTTGGCCTTATATTCACAGGCCTTTTACAGGTTTACCAGAGTTTACCTGGTTAAGGGAGGTTACCAGGGTTTACAGATTTTAGGCTTTAGTCAACATTAAACCCCTAAATCTGTTTCTTGGTTAGATGCTAAGTCTTGCTCATGCATGGCACATTTAATACAATTTCTCTGATGAATTCCATTTCCAGAGTTAACTGAAAACTGTTAAAAACATTTAGGTTTTTTAATTATGTATTGTCAGGAATGAAACTGCATTCTGCATGGTGTCTGTCTTGCTGTCCCTCATTACTTGCAGTCTCAAAAGGAAGCATTGTTTATGCTCCTTCTTTTTTACCTTTCCCTCAGGAGATTTGTTTTAGTTCTTTTGCTATTTACTTTGTATTGCTAAGTGATATCCTGCAATCAGCCAGTGTTTCCAATGGCTGAGGAGCTCTGTTCAGTGTCTGTTTCCAGGTGAATGCCTAATGACAAGAACACCTGATGTCCTGCTCAGATGCTTGTTCTGGGGCTGGGATGGGGAGTGGCAGTGGCCTGTGGATAGGAAATGCTCATTCTCTCCTGGTTCTGCCAGTAGTCCCCAGCTGCCATCCTCATTTGGGATGGGAGCTGAACAGAGTCTAAAGCCATCAGTATTTTTCTCTGTTGCTTCATTTTGTTTATTTATTTATTTCTTTTAGTACTAAGGAGAGATTTCAGATTGAAAGCCATTGAATTTGTAGTCTGTATTTGTTCCCCCAGCAGAGGCAGTGCACAGTTTCCATGTACCATCAAGTCAGGACATTCTTATATCTACCAACAGCTCCTGGGTGGTAATGTCTGTCTTCTCCTAGATGAAATATTGTGTAGTAGTGCTATTAGCTGTTCCTACAGTCTCATTTGGTTTGTGGGCTTTAGAAAGATGATATTTGTAGAGATCTATGTTCTTACTTTCATTTTATGGTATATTATTGTTTACCTCTCTGTATCTGTGTAGTGATTAAACTGCATATTCTCATCTGTGCTAATGTTCTTTCTCCTGCTGTGTTGATTCACAAATCTTCCTGATTTTCTTTTAAAAATACATTTGTCCCTTTTATCCTGGCAAAAGCCACATCTACCATGAAGCTAATCAGGGTGTCCTTTTGCTGAAAGGGCTTTTGGCAGGAAGACTTTCCTTGTAGTTACTCTTGGAGCAAGTTTGAGCTAAGGTTGTGATCAGGTCTTAGGGTTTATGAATAAGAACTGTGTAAACTAAGTACAGTGAGTACAGTAAGTCTTAACAAATTCAGTTAATTGCTCAAATACCTGTGTTTGAGCAATTTCCAGAATATCTGTATGAAGTCAGCCATT
This sequence comes from Zonotrichia leucophrys gambelii, assembly GCF_028769735.1. Taxonomy (NCBI): domain Eukaryota; kingdom Metazoa; phylum Chordata; class Aves; order Passeriformes; family Passerellidae; genus Zonotrichia; species Zonotrichia leucophrys. The sequence continues at coordinate 14,892,908 of NC_088181.1, forward strand.
AGTAGTGGATGCATCTTTATTCTACCAGCAGAGCATGTAAAGTACTTTGCTGTCTCTGCTTTTAGAAGACAATGTCTCAGGAAAGTCTGTCTGACTCACTGGGGTAGTATGGGCTCACAAGCTTTAAATATTTCTCTGCATGCTTGGTTCTTTGTAGATGGTGCCCATTCCTTATGCTGCCTTGGTTTTGAAGTCCATTTTGCCTTTCTTTGGAAGTTTTCTATAGAGATCTGTGTTTTATTCCAAGATAGATAAATCTATTTATATAGATATCTATATGTCTATATATTATATACACATTATTTCAAATAAAAATAATAATATTTAACTAGCATCATTTGGTCAGCTTCTACATATCTAATACATAAACAGCTAGCTTCTACAATATTTTTTAATTGATAAATCTCAAAACAATTGAGCAGAAGTAAAATATTGCTAATTCCATTCCATATTCTGCAAGACTTAGGCAAGGGAGGCGAAAGAATTTGCCTGAGGTCATTCAGTATTCCAGTGGAAGAGCCAGTGGAGCATCTCCTGAGTTTCAGTCTAGTGATTTATACTCTAGCCTATATTGAGTTTCTGTAGTTGGATTCTGTAGTTCTTTTTTTAGAAAATTGCAGATTTTTCTGCAGCCAGTATTCATCATGGTAGTCCCAAAGTAAAAGTACTATTGTATCAGCTATCAAGTAGGTTGATAACTCTGTATTTGCATTATTCTTCTTGAACTGGCTGAGACCATTCTTTTTCTGTCACACAATGGCAGATGTCCAGTCCATTGAAATAGATGCAATTACAATAGAAATTAGTGTGAGTTTTTAAGCAGGCAGCTTTAATAAGTAGTGGCTGCTAAGCTCTGGTGGCTAAAGCAGTACTGGTTGTTCAACTCAGACAATTGATGGAATCTCCTGGAATAGTTCTAATTTGGTATGTTGACTGATGTACAACCATGGGCAACCTCCAGATTGCTACAACACCCTTCAGACTTCCATTAATTAAAGAGTGGATGTCTCAGTTGTTGGTGACAAGTTTATTTCCATTTAGAATGTTCTGTATTTTGGACAGACCTTTAACAGTGGTTAACAGTCAAATGGACAGTTCAAGTGCTATTCCCTAATTTCACCCCCAGTTCACTTGCTTTTCTGGCCACCCAAGGGATCATAAAACCCTCTCTCACCTCATAGAGGTTCACTACCAGCTGCTGACTGGTTGCAGAGGAAGATGCATCAATTTGATGAACTTGTATTAACATCCAGGAGAAACTGGTTCTGAGATAAAAATCAGTTGTTAATTGGCAGAATAGATTCAGTTAATCTCAAAGGAAAGAGAACATCAGGAAAAAACATTATTATATCTGATGCTGAGGCTGCATGGGTGGCCTTCCAGTCATAAGCATGACTAAATTTAATATTTATTCCAATGTACCTCTTCATTGCAATTATTTGCTGGTAACATTTTAGATTTCCATTATAGAAACTTAGGGAATTTGCTTCTCTCCATGCATTCTTCTCTTCTTAGCCTGAAAGGAACTGTACTGTAATCAGAGCTGTAATTTCCTGTTTAAATATATATATGATTTTCTCCAAAATTATGGCATATTTTGTCAAATGAAAATAGTGGGTAACATCAAACTAAGTCTCAGCTGATAGCAGTGTTTTTTAATCAGGCTTTAAAAAGTCCAATAAATTGTTCTATTTGAGAATTCTGACTTGAGAAAAAACCCCACAGTACTAAATATCCATGAAGACCCAACCCAATCAACCTCACTGAAGTCATCAACTCAGTTACTAATGATGCTGGTGAATTCACAGAGCCTGATTGAAGCCACAGTGTTGTTTTAATGATCTTGTGCAAGCAGTCGGCAATTCTGCACAGCTGAGGTGAGTAGTGTGTGTGTATTTCAGGAAGGAGGTGTGTGCTGATGTTTTAAGAAAGCATAGTCAGATCAGTTAAACAGTGTGTATGAGCCCAGATAAAGATGGCAGTTCTAAAAACTCACACATTATTTCTGGAGGGTACAGGATGGACAAATACCACAATTTACTTTGGAGAACAACATTCCCTAAATGCAAAGAACATCCACTGATTTTTATTAGGTTTGTTAATTTATTTGGGTATCCACAGGTCATATTGCATTTTGTGAGCCATGAAATGATTCTTATTGCGAACAACTCTTTAATTTGGAAGATATCTCTTTGGTGTGCTAGAAACACTGGGGTCCTCATTCCTGGCACTCCTCTCTTTCCTTGGAGGCTGCTGTTGGACTGAAATCTGCTGTTTGGTGCCATGCAGTTACTGCTGGGTTACCAAGTTGTGCGCTGGTGATTCGTATCTAAAATTATGTTCCCTTCTCTTTCTTTGTTTTAAATCACATCCAAACTTGTGAATAAAGCTACTTCAGACTTTCTTATAAGTTCCACTCCAGTCGAAGTGAAACATCTCTTTTGTTGCCAGGACATTGTAGAGACTTCAATTGGCATAGCTCCTCTGAAATCATCAATCATTCCAGTGTACCAGAGCTCTGGACTGGGTCTTAGTTTTCACAGATTTAACAAATTTTTTTAAATAAGGAGAAAAGAAAAAGATGTCAGGCATGAAAGATTTAAGAGAAATAAAATAGCAGCTAATTTAATCAAAAGCATATATGCCAATAAAGCCAACTACAGCTGTCAAAAGAAATAAACAAAACAAAGCAAGAATTCTACAATTTGACATGTTTGCTTGACAGAAAGTACTTTTTGGACCAGATCTGGTGCTGGTGTAAAGTGGCATAAGCACATGAATGGCAGTGGAGCTCTGCTGATTGTACCCAGTGAGAATCTGGTCCCTGTTACTTAAAATAAGGGTTGTATCAAATGTTTGTCTGTTCATTCAAAAAATAATTCACTTTTGAATTAAAAGGATCTCAAGGTGTTTTCACAAAACCATGCTGGCCATGGGACAAGGTTCCTATTTAATCAAGGGAGTTTTGAATGGTGAAACTTTTCCTACTTGAATTTCGAACACAATTTTCTATGGTTATGTTCTAAGTGTCAGCCATAAAAAAAAATCCTGTTTGTTCTCTCTTTTGGGTCAGTCACCACTTGGGTGTTTATGAAAGGACTAATGTATATACTGTCCAAAAGGATTTGGTAGGGGGTAGATTTAAATCACAAAAGTGATTATGTTATTTTACTTAGAAAAAAGTCTTTTTTGTACCCTTTTCCATATAAAAAAAAGATAAAATCCTATGTAAATAATAAGTGTTTTCCCTGTAATGAATGTTCCTTTCATTCTGCATTTCTGTATAATATTGGAAATTGTGTTTTTATTAGAAGAGGTATTGGATGGAAGCCAACAATTTCTTCTTTTAACTTGATATTTTGGGCTCTGATCTTTGTTAAAACTACAATGGCATGTATCTAGTACAGTCAGAGGTCATTTCTATAGCTACTACCATTTCCTATCATTTCTGGGGAATGTTTGTTTTCAAAACAAAGAATTGGGTTAAAGCTTAAGTATCGTATTTCAGAACATATTTCAAACTGAAATTAAGAATGCTAAAACCTTTCCTTTAAAGGTCAGATGATATTTATTATTATTATAAAAACGATCTGTGATTTATGAATTTAACTTCTCGTAAACCTCCTTTGTAACAGAATATGCAGTCAGAAGCTTAACATTACATTGTTTTCCTTTGACAACGTATCCACGAGACCACTGCAGCTGTTCCTTTACTCACAATAGCAGATTAATTAACACAATCATATGCTGTTGGCTCCTACTCAATGAGTAGGTCTGCAGTGGGATAGATAGGTAAATCCTTTAAATGTGTATGAGATAAAGAATATACTATAGTAGTTTCATAACTAGCCAGTTTTGCTTCTGACTAGTCAGCCCTATCAGCAATGGTTCACTGACTACAGAAGCTGTGAGCTTACATTTCAAAGGCAGCCACACCTATTACAGAGCAATAATGCCTGAATCATTGCAAAACTCAAATATGTAAAAGCACAGGCACGCTCAGAAATCACCATATTTGCTAAAATAACAGGCAGTCTGCTTCAAGCATTTTAGGTTTATAGAGTAACCAGGAAAAAAAAGAAGGGGCATTTTTGTTGGTTGCTTCATTTCTTTCAAAGAGGGAAAAAAAAAAAAAAAAGTTCAATCATTGCTTTCCTTTAATATCTTAATCTGGTCATTATTCACTTTTTACCCACTGTATATTAGAAATACTTGTAAGCAGCGGCCATGGCATCAGTTTTAAGTACCAAAAGAATTTTTCATCCATTTCTCTGTGTGTGCTAATGAACATGTGAGCAGCTAAATCTCCTTTTCCTAAACAAACAGTCATCAGCAGCATGTAAGTATTTATTTGGCAACTTTAGATGACATTTTAGTGCATGCTAAAACCCTTGCTACCAATAATATAACTCCGTTTTTTGGGGTTTTTTTATTTTATTTTAAAGGTAAATATTCTTTTGGCGAAAGAGGTAAGCATCAAATTTAAGAAAATTTCCTTCAGGCTTTCCACTGCACTCTCTGAGAAAAAAAATAATTGTATGCTTTGTTACATCGTTTACACACAAACTGAAAGCACAGCAAACTACTATGTTAAAATTGTCTCATTTAAGGGACAAAGAAAACTCATTGTGAGACTTCTTTTCTGGAAAAAGGCTAAACCACTTGGTAGTTTAATATCATTGAACTCCTTTCTGGTCCATTTTTACTGCAGTTGTGGTTATGTGCTTTTACATATTCTATGAGTTTTATGTAATGGTATAAATATGCATTTTGATCATAATAAAACAGAAAAAGTAGAGAACATGACTGATTTTGAATGGAAGGCTTTGCTTGCATAGGAACAGCAGCATTAGACTTACAGATGGGAGAAAACCGAGTTCAGAATCTTTTCGTGCCATACAGTTGTTGAAAAATAATCAACATTTTAATAGCATCCAGCTTTCTATCTGAGAGTTTTTCTGAGTACCCAAAGCTACTATTTCTGGAGAAGAAAAAAAAAAAGCTGGTGAGCTGTCTCCAGTTCACTCAATGATGAGAACAGGGAGATTTTTGGGGAGAGGAGGAAGACAGAAAATTTCCTCAACTTCTCCTGAGTGCTTCTCCTCCTTTTCTGAAAGCAGAAGATGCTCTCAGGTCTTTCACCAATCATTTCTCTGCCAAAAATAACTGTAAGAAAAGCTTCTGCTGCCTTCTTATGAGCCCTCTCATTTCCCAGAACTGAAACACTTGCACCAGGCAGGAGGTTCATGCCCTGCAGAGATGCTGCAGCACTTCCTCCCCAGCCTGGTCAGGAGGTCCATGGGAAGATGGGGCTCAGCAGATGGGTGAGAGACCCCAGGGCAGTGTCAGAGATCACCCTGGGTGAGGCTGACTGAGATGGGAACATCAGAGTCTGTGCTGGGAAGGGCTGGTACTGGTGATGCTGAACTTAATCCGTCCAATCCATCTGATGTGTAACTTGTGGTAGTGCTGCCCTACAAACCCAGGGAGTATCTCATTATTTAAACAGGAAGGGGAAGTTCAAGAGTTTTAGTGGATAGCATTACTCAACAGGTGAGTAGTACCTGTTGAGTAATGCTATCCACTAAAATGGATATAAATGAATTATAAATATACTATTAACAAAGCTTCACAGCTTTATTAATTGTATATTTATAATACATTTCCACTATATAAATATATAAGATATATGACATATGTATAAGATATATATAAAAGATAGATATCTAATATATATCTCTTATATAAGATATATATGATATATATGACATATATTTATATCTCATATTAATTTATATATAATAATCTTCTTATATATATATGTTGTTAGATTCATTGTGGAGCTGAAATCAAAGGGACTAAGGATCTTATTGTCAGTTGAAGAAGCAGTAGCTGCCAGTAGCCAGCTCTTCTGAAAAATCAGTTGCTTTTAACCATCCTGACTAAAATCACAGGCTTATCTCACTACACTGCTGGATCTAGAATAAAAGTCTTGACTCCTGATCAAAGAAACAAAAGGAACCATCTCGTATGGTGTCAGTGCTGGGAGCTGTGCTCAGGTGTGCTGTGATTTGCAGACTGGATTCCAGCTCCCTGTGGATTGCTCCAGTGCTATGAGACACAGGTGCTACGAGGAGTTTTTTGAGCAGGCTAAGAAATGTGTTTGGCCACTTGTCAGACTAAAGACCATGCCCTGTTTTTCTCAGAAGGAGAATTTCCCATAATTTAGTTTGTGTAATTACATTCTTTAAGCCTAAATTGTCCATGCAGTTTCAATTTGATACCATTTTCGTTACTCTGTTTTCTAACTGTCTGTTCTTTCAAATCCTTTCCAATAATTGTTGCTTTCTGTCCCTGTGACAGATGAAGAGGTGCTTGTGTAAACATACCTACTACAACCTCTTTTGGACTTTGCATTCTATTAAGATAAAAGTGTTTAAATTTATGTGATAAATATTAAGACCTTTGCAAATTTTATCTGAAGATAGGCTCAAAAGCTCTCCCTCTTCTGTCATCCCAACCCAAATTTGGGATCTGAAAAACTTAACTCCTTTGACAGTTTGTATTTGTCTCACCTAGAAGGTTCTGTGTTTTAAAGTTCTCTGAATTTATGTTAAGGATTCCTGTTATCCAGGACTTTCAGTGAAATGCTTGTAAATGTCATTCCCTGGTCTGTGATGCAACAGCAGTGTTCAGTGGGGCTCTCACTGAACCATTGCCAGAGGATGAGCTTCCCAGCACTGGGAATTACTGCAATAAAAGTTCCTTGAGAAGGGTTTGAGAACAAAGAGAGATACTTGATAAAAGCAAGAAAATGGAAAGCTTAGAAAAGACTAGAAAACAAGGTCATAGAGAGGTCCATCATCTTGTACCTGTACCACAGCCTGTGAATAAGGATTGTGTTTTTATTTTTAAAATAAGATGTTCATTTGTGTCAAGTCCACTCTGCAATTATAAATATTTCAGTCAGTGTAACTTTGCAAGTTCCTTGCAATGTGCATTTCTTATAACAGCCTCTATAGGGAGTGACACAGAGGTATTGATTTGTGTGATAGCTTCTACCTGTGATGTTTGTCCTTCAGTCTGTCAGGTCATATGTGCTGAAATGAGTTGAACATAAGGCTTTAAATATTTAGGTCTGCTATAGTCGACTTCAAGGTTGTTGTTGATGTCATGGGGCAGGGATAGCACTGGGAGCAAAATGAAATGAGCTTTTTGCTCCCACAAACTTCTGCTAGCCTTGGCAAGGAATGTTGTCTTTATGTGCTCCAGTCTCTGCTGTTCTAAAGTACAGATGAGCTTTCTTTGTTGAATGTCTTGAGACTGGTAAATGAACATTTGTGGACAAGAGCTGAATGGTGGCAATGCCGTGGTTTGTGGTGTGCTGAGCTCAGGGAGAATGAGCTGACCCCCTCCCCTCTGGTTTTTAATATTGAAACATAATAGTAGGTGGTTTTCATTCCAAACTGCATGCAAAAAGTGTTGTCTGAGTTTGTGGTAGATGAAGTAGTTCACACTTTATCAACAGTTATCAAAACTGCAATGAACAGTTAGTTTGTACTGGAGATAGTACAAGTTTTGTGCAGTGGTTTGTTTTTTTTTTTTTTTTTTTCCTGTGGGCAGTTATCAGAAGATTGACTATGCAAACCTTTCAGGATTCCTTTTGGCCTTTGAATAAGGAGAGTTAAGCTTTTTAAATTTTACTGACCTAAAACATTTCTAATGTACTCTTCTTTTAAATTAATAACTAATTTATTTAGTTATGAATTAAAGGATTTTGTAAAACATATCTCTGCACCCAAGTATCCAGAAAGTCCAGAAATACCACTAAAATAAGCATGGTATTACCTCTACTTAGCAAATTCTCCATTTTCTTCAGCTACTAGCTGTATCCTCCAGGACTGAAAGGTGTGTCACACAAACCCATATTTCTTCAGAAATTGATAGTAAAGGAGTTTTTGAAGGATGACTGTCAGGGGTTGGGTCATCAGTAGCATCATGGTTAGATTCCCACCATGATTAGCCTCTGACAGTGACCTTTCCAACAAATTTCCATTTTATCCCAGCATTTGTAAGGGGTAGGACAGACTTATTTTGGTTTACAGGTCTGCCTTTCACCATGACAGCACAGTGCTGGCCATGGCAGAATTACCCCACAGGCATTTTGAGTTCAGTGCTCCTGGGTCTGCTATAATGGATAGCTTGAAAACTAAGACAAGTAATTTATTTTCTTAACATTGTGGGGTTTTTTTCCTTAAAAATAAATATTAAAGTTATTTCTTAAAAGTAAAAATAACCCCAGATCAAGCAACACTATTAAATATGATATAAGCACAAACTGGGAATCATTGTTTTGAGTTTGACTTCAGTAACTGAGCTGGAGGTTTTTTGCTTGCTCTGTTCTTGAAAAAACATTTGTACCTGAAATACATTCCTGCTTTTCCAGGTTATGTTAGCTGTTTTAGTGGTAGTTAAGTTTTTAATACAAGCTGTTACTTCAAATTCTGCTGTGCTTACGTCCTTAGATCATCATAGCTGTAGCAGCATTATTGCTATAAAATATGGTAGAGAATTGTGGTAAAAATTACTGAAACACGTTCTACCTTTAAAATCAGATGAGGCTTCTGTTGACATCAGTATTAAAAGGCCAAACTGAGAAGATATCATTACTGACACAGAAGAACATTTTGCCTTTGTTCATAGTGAGTTATTAGTGAGGCATGCCTTGTACATGTTTCCCCAAAGAGTCCAAAATTTCCACATGTTACTTCCATTCCCAGCTTTTGTGTTCAGAAAACCCCACTGTGTTTAACCCAGGGACTCTTTCACAACTCATGAAGCACATAAGTTTCCCAAACCCAACTCCTGGATTAGCTGAGCTCTAAGCAAAAGCGCAGCTCAAACTCCGTGCTGGGTTGTGACCCAGCATGGACAGCTCCACTCAGATCTCAGCAGCTGGGAGGGAAAACTTTGTTCCCTTCCCATTCTGCTTCTGTGCTGGGAAATAGGTTTGTTTCTGAGCTTGGACATCTTTGGAATGGGCAAATGGGATATTTAGTATGGACTACCAGAAGGATTTTCTGTGTCTGTTGGCCCAGGTTGGGAATGAGCTGAGCCTGGTGCTTCTTCTGTGCATCACTGCAAGAAGTTACTCTCCCCATAGCCAGGCAAGAGTGAGAACTGATTTGACAATTAATATCAAGCCTATTGATGGAGGTCAGTGCTCAGCTGATGCTGAGCTTCAGCATCAGCTATGATTTTTATTTCAACAGAATTTTTGTTGCAATTACATACTACTTAAGCATGTCAGGCTTTTTCTTAATGTGTCTTTTAATAGGTAGGTTTATATTAGATATACTGAGAAATACAGACTTCATCTTTGGAAGCTGATATTTCTGTGGAATGAGATAAATGACTGATAAAATAATGCTGATTTTTTTCCTCCATACAAGTTATGTTCTCAAGGTTTTAGGGACTGTAAAACTCCTAAAGAATATATAAATGAAAATTAGCAAGGTGGTCATCAGTTTGATGAATGACAATAAATAATTTTTGGCTATATTTTCTGGCATTCTTACATTATTACATTGGCATTTCCATCTTTGTATGTTTGATGTAGGCCATTGAAAAGGATGTTTGCATCCAGCAGCCTTGCAGAAAGCCACAGAGAGGAGCAGTGCAGATCTGAGGCTTGATGTGCTATACTGCATGGTGGTGTACAGTGCATACTCCAGGAGAGTTTTGTTCAGGTGTCTTAATGGGCTTTGACAGGTTGTTTGTAGCTTAATTTACAAATGAATTTGATTAAAGAGCTCAATGAAAGAGTCTATATTCAAGTTCGGATTTGAAGTTGTGGTCTACTAAAATGAAATGGAGGCTCCCAAATTAACACCTCTGGAAATACTTGATTATCTTCATAGTTTGGGATTGTTTTCCACACAGATACTCTGTGAAGTACAAATGAATAAGCTACCCCTTTTGCCACCATTATCAATGACAAGGTTTTTATTTGACTCTGACATTACAGGCGTTGGCGTAAGCTGAAGCATCGTGTGCTGAGTGGTGCACAGGTCTGCTTCAGTTAGAGCTGGGGGATGAAAGGCTCTCTTTGTTCCTTCCATTTAAATTTCTAACCCCCAAAAAGTCATCAGGCCACAGGCTATGAAGGAGCCACAGAGGGAGCAACCAGCCCACAGATGTGTGAAGACACTGCCAGGAGATGTTTATACTCAGCAATAAATAAATAAGATAGTGTGGACTTTAGGATGACTGTACTTTTTTTATGGTGCTGGAACAGATTTCTGGACCTCTTAGAGCTGCAGCAGGTAGGAAGCTAAAATGAAGATTAAAACTAAAGTCCAGGAGCATGTTTCAAGTTATATATATAGGTTTTGTTGTTTCAAATCTTCCCTTGATTTCTGGAGTAAACTCTGTGCTTAACTAATAAAAAAGAAAACAGATGAAATAGGAAGAGTTCATCTCCAGGATTAATTTGTTGAAACTGATCCAGGTGATACAGGTTTTGACTGGAGTTCTGAATGATATGAAAAGATATTTGGGAAGTGCTCCTTAGCTGAAATGGTTAAATATTCAGTTCTATCTTCCTCATTACTTGTGGATTTTCATTTTGTTATAGTCGTGGTCGGCAACAGCTCAGAACTTGATTTGTCAAGACAAGTATGCTCTGCAAACAAATGATTACATTCTATATGAAGGCATTATCACTAAATCTGAAAAGAAAATATTACAGGCAGAAATTATAAGGAGAAGTTTATAAAACAAAGATATCCTTTGGCAGAATATGCTCTTATAATCAAGCTTTTAGCATACCATAGTTTAAAAAAAATAAAAATTTTGCCCACATATACACTAATAAAAATAAATCTGTTTCCGATTACTAACTATGCAGCACAGGTGCTTGTTTGTTACGAGAGAGGCATGTTCATTAATTTTCAGCTATGAAAAGTGCACTGTGCCATAAATATACAATTCAAAATGTACTGCTGATA
>NC_088181.1:15208916-15346416 GCF_028769735.1 Zonotrichia leucophrys gambelii
TCATACCCAAAAACCCAAACTGCTTTGAATGCAAGTCCTGCTTTGCCCTTAACTGAAATGAAATTTCACAAATCCGGCTGTACATAGAGAAAGAAAATGAAAGACAAAATATTTACTCATGGACTCAATAGTCCCTTTTTTAAAAGGGAGGGGGTTTACTATTGATTTTTTAACAATATAAATTTAGCATATTTCACATGATCCATTACATTCCTTAGAACCATTAAGATGCAGTTTACATGATTTATTCAGAATAAGGTCCACTTTTAGCTATATTTAAGTCTCCTATTTGTTATTTAACATGTGTTTAATGTTTTTTGTCCCTGCTGTGCACAGCTGCAAGCTGCTATTTTTTGGCAATTTTTGTGACTGTGAAGTGATTTGTGTCTTTGAATCTCACCTTTCTATTCTATGGCCTGCTGTTTTGATTTTTTTCTAAACTTTAAGAAATAAGTTGCACTGTGTTATGACCTTTACTTCACTTCATGGAAGTAAACAAGAAGTCTAAAAGCACCATTAAAAAATCATGGCAGGTACCCTTATGGGGTAGCTACAAGGACACATATGTAATTGATTCAGCATTCTGTGACACTGTAATTCAAAGCAGTTTAAGGAAAGCCCTCTAAAAATCCAGTAATGACACAGAAAATACTAATTGAGAGCTGGCAAACACTTCACTCACCACTTACAGACCAGGCACATAAATCCTCCATAGCAGGAAACCTTTCATATTGGACTACTTATTGAAGATTTTTTCAGTTGATCTCAAGCAGGAAAAATCTGACCAGAAAATAAGTTGTTATTATTGCACAATATATTTAAAATATGCTTTTTATTTTTACAGATTGTGATGCTAAAGTGCATCAGATATATACAAATTATTGCAGAGGGTTTTGGAGCAAAAGAAGCATAAGGATCCTTGTATTTCAACTGGTTTCCCAGGCACAAAACTTTTGAAAAGCAATAATAATGAACGATGGCAAAGCATGACAGCTAGAGCAGCATAACTGTTCTTTTTTTTTGGTGTTAAATGGGCCTTCCCAAACCATACCCATGAGCAATTGTGAAAGTTTGCTAAAATGCCATGAATTCATCTCCAGTCCCAGTATTTCAGTGCCATGGCCATGACCTGGGCTCCCCAGCATCCCTCACCTCTCCTTCCACCCTTTCTCCTTTGGCCACCCCTTGATTTTGAGGCAGTGAATCAGGATCTCTCCTGCACATTAAAATCTACATAGAATTCATGGACAATGAATGTGCAATGTTCACATAATGATCTAGAAAGGCAGCCAGCAGTGCGTGATGCATGCTCTGGTACCTATTCCTATTTTATGTGGGGTAAAATGGCAGTGTTCTGTGGTGTGCTGGAGTCTCAGAGATGTGTGCTGGGGAGCCACGCTCTCAATTGGAAGGCTTAAACTCCCCATCACCAGTAAATATAAGTGAAACACTCACTGTTGGGTATATTGGGGGCATTTGTTGCTCTTTATGATATCTCTATATAATTTCAGTGTCTATCAAACTGCTACTTTAATTGATAGGAGAGCATTTCCCCTTAAAAATTTGAAGCAAATATAGTAGGTGAAAATTCCTGTATCAATTTGAATGCATTTACCTGTAAGTGGCAAACTTAGTAACTTCATTTATCTGATTTTAATGAAAATGGAAAATGCACTGCAATATGACTTTAAGAAAAAAAGTAAAATATAAGTTATTACTGTTTGATATATGTTTCCCATCCTTTTATAGGATCTATAAGAGAAAGCCATGTTGAAACAGTTTAATGCAATGCCTTTAACTTATCTAAACCACATTCAACTGACTGCACTGGGAAAATTGAATCTTTTCCTCACAATCTTAGTGACATGAAAAATATATAATACGGTAAATGATTAATGCAGTTATAAACTATACCTGAGATAAGATTTAAGTATTCATATTTCTATCATGTTAATACAACACGATAAACCCATGAAGCAAACTTGACCATAGCATTTGTTATTCTGTCCAGTGTTCAATTATTCTTTGTCCAAATACAATTTAGGAGCTTGCTGGAATACATTCTCTGGGTACAAAGCATTATGTGCTACAGTGAGATAATCAAAGGAGTGGTCAGCAACTGTAGACCTCAATCCAGTATATGCAGAGCTGCAAAATAAAAGGGAGCCCAGAACATAACCCCATGCAGGTTTTCTCTTTTTTTAAATTTTGGCTGTCCAGAATATGTCATTAACACATAAAAGCATTATTTTTCCTTGCTTCTAACATTTCACTGAAAGCTTTATGTTTTTAGGCAAACCTAAATTGACATAATCACAGATGTGCTTAGCAACTACCAAGACAATTTCAAACCACGTTGCTTTAATAACTAACCTCTTCTAATTTCTGCAGGAAGGGTCAAATTCTGCCCATGGGAAACATGTGTAAAACTCTGAATGATACCAAGAGAAGAAATGAGACCACACTGATGACTGCTTTGATGCTTGGATGGGCATTTTATCACAAGGATCTTGTGCCTCCATGTAAATAATGGCCAATTGTCCTGCAGACAGGCAGCGAGCCTGGCAGGAAAGCACACAGCTGCAAGATGGGGGAAATCTGTGGATCTGTCTCAGCAGCTCTGTAGGGGGTTACCTCAACTTACCCCACTGCAAAATGAGTATGAGACTTCATTTTCAAAGGTGCATTTGTGCCCTTGAATGACAGGCGAGATAATTTTGAAATTAGATCAGATAATTCATAAAGTGATGAAGCTATTTTACTAGTTTAACAGGGCTTTGTGCAAGGGGTTGGAGCAGGTGATATCCAGAGGTCCCAGCCAATCTAAATTATTCCATGATTCACTGACTGCAGCCCTTGTCATCACTGGTTTAAAGTGCTGCAGCTCTGAGCTCTTGTCCCCCAGTTCCAGCCACCCACTCACCATCCACGAGTGGGGACAGCCCAGGTGTCTCTCATGCTGTGGTGACACACTTTAACCATGTAGACTGGAGTCTACTTAGTCCAGCTGAAATTCCTTTGAGCTCTCTGAAATATTGGTGCTTTCTGAGCTGGAATTGGTAGTAAAAGATAGAGGTACCCTTAAGAGTTACTCAGAAAATAATGCTGAAGATGAGCAGATTTAACAATGAACTTTTTTTTTTTTTCTCAAAGCTTTCATTAAAAAATTAAATTGCCGGGAGTTCCACTGTTTTATTTGCCCCCCAACTCAGCTGTCAGCTGAAGAGCTTTTGATGAAAACGTAGTTTTGAAATGAGTACAGAAGCCAGCTGGGACGGCCAGGCAAGGCCCTTTGCTAAGCTAATCTGTCACTGCTAAGGTTTGGATGGGGACACATGCAGGATGATCTGAGCTTTGCCTAGCTTTCAGAATGGTAGGTAAGCTTAATAGCCATATTTTAAATAATACTGCTACACTACATCACATTGCAAATATGCCCTGTAATCAAAAGGAAAAAAAGCAAGGAGCTGACAGAACTAGAATAGAATAGAATACAATACACCTCTCTGGGTGGAGTTATTTTATTTTCCCAAAAGGAGCCACAAGCTCTTCTTTAATTAAATAGGCCTTAAGAACAGCATCAAAAATGATAAGCAGAAATTAAATACTTCCCACTACTTGTTTAAAATTTGAGTACGCTGTAATAATTCTTTATTTCCATGACATTAATTTTATGGGCTCATTCACTTTCTATTTGATCAGAACTTCTGCATATAATAGTTACCAGCATTTCAAACAAGAAATCATAGATGACTGGATATATACCAGGATAGTCACTATTGTAGGGGTAATCCTGGTAATGTGACATTTTTATTAAGAATAGAAAAAGCCGACATGATTTTTGAAATAGCAACAGGACAAGAGGACTCAAACTGCACCAGGAGAGGTCCAGGCTGGTCATGAAAAGGAATTTTTTCATGGAAAGGGTGGTTAAACATTGGCAGGGGCTGCCCAGGGAGGTGGTGGAGTCCCCATCCCTGGAGGTGTTCACAGAATCACTGGATGGGGCACTCAGTGCTCTGGGCTGGGTGACAAGATGAGGATGGTCAAAAGTTTGAATCATTGATCTAGGAGGTCTTTTCCAGCCCAAATGATTCTATGATTCTGATTGGCCATCCCCAGCAGACAGGACGCATTATTGCTCTGATAAACCACAGTGCCACGTGCAGCTGTTTAATTAGGTATTGACACCAGCATTTGTTTCTATAGACACTGATAGTTACTCCATTTGCATTTTTGTGTCTGTACTTTGATCTGTATATGTAAATCTGACCTGTGATAAATATTTCATTTCTTTCAAGCATTCCTGATTTGCTTTTGTGCCTGATGCAAAACTTCTAGAAACACAAATGGTTCCCTTTCCTGAGCAAGATGCATCAACTGTGTTTCTTTTTGTAACACATTTACATTCCTCAAGATTTCTGCCTTGGTTTGTGCTACTCTTAGCGGAGGCAAACCCTTGCATAGAGACTTGACATCCTCACAGCAATCTCAGAACAATTTCAAAACATGCCTATGGTAATCCTATTATCACACAAGCCTGCAATGAAAAAATTATCTCAGTGCAAGTCTGCAGTGACCCTCTGGAAGACAATACCACTCTAATGTGAGATTATACAGGTAAAATGAATTCAGCGAAAACACACATGGTGTTTGAATTTCAGTGTAGAGCCTCGATGAAATGACAGAACCAAGTTCACCTTTATGCTAAATTATGTTTATGTTTAATGCAAAGATAGGGTGGGAGGAGATGTGCTCAAAAGTCTTGCAGCAAGAGTGATGCAAAACACAAAGGAGTTCAAGTAGCTCCAGAACAAAAGTCCAACTAATTTTCAGAAAAAATCCTTAAAAGCGTTTTAAGAGGGTCAGTCTAGGGGGTGTGATGGTGGCCCTGCTACCACCAGCAGCTGCCCAGGTACTCATTCAGCAGTGGAGCCTCTTCTTTGTTGCCCTGCTGCCCTGCCACCTCTGCTCTGCTGCCCTGGTGTGTCACCTCCTGCCTGCGGGCACCGTCCTCAGCATCTGTGAATCCTGAGCCACTTTAAGCCTTCCACCAACACATTCATGATTACTTTATTATGCCTTCCAACACTCAAAAGGGCAATGCAAAATCAGCACTGAATTCATTAATTTACTAATTAAAAGATAGGAGAGGAACACATGAGCAACCTCTGGAAATGGTCGTGCAGAAGCACACACTCCATAAAACTCTGCAGCCCTCACCTCATCCTGTGACGGCAGAAAGATCCAATGGCTGGGACCCCATTCAGTGACTTTGGGCAAGGATGCAGTGATCTTTCTTCAGGGAAACAGAATCTTCCCAAGGCCTAGTTTAGATTTTTATCTAGCCTAACCTAGTTATAACTGCACCCCCAGCACACAGTACATTCCCAGGGGCAGCTGGGCACTGCTGAGGCCAAGGGAAATTTTGCTGGGCTGTCTTGCAGCATGACTGGGTGAGACAGGTCCCCTGACCAGTGCCTCCAGAGAGCCACCTCAGCCTCTGGAGGCACACTGCCAGATTTGGGAAATACAAGGGCATGGTGCAATGTTTTGGCCAGTGATGGGTGGAATCAATATCCCCCAGCACTAAGAATGTAAAGTCAGGTATGCAGCCTGCACTAGTGGTTAAACTACATCTTTTTTTTATCATCAGTGGAGACTATAAATCCAATTCATTTGACCAATGCTAAGACTCTGTCTTAGCACAAACTGCCCTGTTTCACTCCACTGACTTTAAAGGGTAACTAGCTCAGACTTAATTGTCTAACTTTTAGACATCAGAGTCAAGGAAGATTAATATTATCTACCCAATATTCTATGGATGTCAAACTGAAATGAGAAAAAAATAAGGAGAGACTAGTCAAACTATTTCCCCTTTTGATAATTAGGAACTGCAAGATGTTTGCTTACAGAATATGCTTTTCAGAAATAACTTCAATAAATCTGTGAAGCTGTCAACTATTGCAGATATTTTGTATCTACATCTGTAGGGATTTCATAACACTTATTAAAAACCTTCACGCATCTAGCTTGGGAAAAGCCCTTCTGGATGAAAAGGTGGTTTCCAGGGATAGCCTGTTCTCCTCAAGATTTTCAGCTACTTTTTGGTTGGAAAGATATGATTTTTCTGCTTTGAAGCTGAGCTGCCTATTCAGTCTTGAAGTGAAGAGAGAGGGAGAGTCCATAAACTTTAATTCTGTAATTAAGAATTATCTAGCATTGATGGGCACATTTGATGAACCATTATAAGTCACCCACAATTTGTATCAAAGGCAGAAGTTGTCTGAAAGACTGCAGGAGAGTTCTTTGTGGGTCCTGTCCTTCCCTCCCAAGAAAAGATGAATTGGATGTTTTCAAGGAGCATGGCTTGAGAGAGATCCAAGTTTGTTAAGAACAGGCCAAACAAAGTCCAAGTTCCTCACATCCCAATGATTTGCCCAGCCTACCAACACAGAGCAGTGAGAGAAAATCAAGGACAGCTTTCCTACATTATTGCTTTCACAAATGTCTCAAAGTGATTGACAGCGTTCATATTCTCATTATGGCATCTGCAGATAATGAGGTACCTAGGCACAGGAATATCCACTGCTTAAGCATGCCAGGAATATTATCACTGACGTTTGAGCAAAAACATTGCAATTCCACACAATACCTCTACATCTTCGAAACGTCAAAACACAGCCAGATGCTGGAGCCATGGCTGCTGAAATCACATGGGTTAGCTGGTATATCTTGAAAGAATTATTATAAATGTAAGGTATCTATTTAGCTAGTCAGCTAAATAGTGGGTTTGAATTCTGCAGATAAGAGTAGGCTCCCCTCAGAATTTAAAGACTCTCCCCTTCCTCCATTAGAATCTTTGTAATTTTCTACAAACAAGGCTCAAAAGCTGTCTCAAATGCTGGGAGAAAGACTTTCCTGAGTCAAAGAAGGAGTTTTATATTTCTAAGCTAAACGTCAGCTGAAACAACTCGCTCCAAGGGACGGCAGGTAACGTGCAGTCTCAGCTGAGATGGTCCTGCACCAATGGCTCAGGGCTGACTCTGCCACCATCCCGCTGGAGTGTGGCCTTTGGCATGTGACTTGGCCACAGCAATGCTCCCCTGCACACCACCCAGTCAGCTGCCAGCCCCCAAGCCTCGTGTCCTTCACCCCGAGGAGGAGCTGGAAAGGGAGGGCAGGCAGACAGGCACAAGCAACAGGCCCATGAGCTGCAGGATGTGTCTACAGCTTCTGAACACAGCAGGTGCAGAACAACTCTTGAAATCTGGAAATTAGGCACAGAAAGTCCTTCAACATGCTGTTCCTATTCCTAGAAGGTGTGGAGGTCACATCTAGGCTAACAGTGCTACCAGCATCAACCCTAGAGCATGGGGCACTGGCTGAGCGAGCTGCTGCAGCCTGCCTGAGGGAAAATGCTCTGAATGCATAACAGAGCCCTGCTGGAAATGCACACCTCCTGTGCTCCTGTGCTCCCTCTCTTTGCAGCTGTCTGTAGAGGTGGAGAGGGCACTGCCAACACCGACTGCTCCCTCACCCTTGACTTGTGTGAGCTGCTGCTGCTGGAACATGTGCCATAACTAACTGCATCTTTCCCATTGTCACTCAGTGTTTTTGTTGCCTTGGAATGACTTTTGAACACAGGTCTTTGAGCACAGGTCTGGCACACGTGGCCTTAGGATAGGAAGCAGGCAGTGAGTTTTCTTAGGAGGAACAGCTTGTCCTTAGCCTGAAAGAAAGCAAGCAGGTGTTTGCATACATAACAGAAAGGATGTCTCGGCACATCTTTGTAACGTCTGTGGATGTTACAGCTGCCTCTTTCCCCTACCACACTTCTGCTGTTTGACCCTTGTCCCAGCTAAAAACACAGAACATGTTAGGTGCAAACGAATATTCTCAGTCCTGCTGCTGCAATACCCAGTGATCCACAACAGCCCTGTAGTCAGGCAGTGTGTGTGGGGAGGAGTGTGAGCAAACACACAGAGATTAGCAGAGGGCCTTCTTTCCAAGCCAGACAGCTCTGTGGAGGGTCAATACTGCACTCAGTCCTACGCCTTGCTTCTAAAGAAATTGTTTCTCCAGGTGGATATCAAAACTTCAGTCAAATGCCTGTAAAGGTAAAATGCTTGAAAAGAAATATCTGTGGCTAAAGAGAAGTTAGTAAAAGAGCTGAAAATGCTGTCTGTTCTTCTGCATTACCCATAAGCTAAACTGCAGCAGGTATACTGAAATGAAAATGTGCATTAGTGCATTGAATAAGGATTTGTACTCATTTAAAAGAATTCTTACCAAAAAAAAACATATTAAAATCTCTAAACCTCTCGTAGATAATAATCCAAAAGAATCTCACAGCAATAGGTTGTTAAACCCCATAATATTGCATGCCAATATTTCTAAGGTTTCTTTGTGCCAAAAATCTGAAAAAAAAAATCACTGTGTCCAAGATAAAAATTACAGAAGGATCTATAATGTTTAGCAAAACAAAGCAATGTGCTCTGTGCTCTGGCAGGTCAGCCAACATCCTGAAATGTAGTCTTTTGGTAAATACTGAATAAACCTTCTTTAATTATGACAAGAGGAAGGTCTGGTGGTTGAAATGGGAGAGGTTTCTGTTCCCTGTGTCACTCTGCTGCAGCCTCTGAGTGTGACTTCAGTCATACCACTGACCCCCTGCTTCCCTTCTCCAAACTGGAAACGTGGCTCCCTTCACACTCTCCTGGCCCAGCTGCTCTAATGAGGCAGCAGCTCTGTACCTCCTGCTCAAAGCTCAGATGTTGGTGAGGTCTCCATGCCTGCCTGTAATGCAGGCAATAACTGATGAAATGAGGGAGTCATTTTTTTCAGAATTACAGGAGAATTCACTCAAACAAATATCAGAAGCCTTAATCAATTAAATTTCTAGCACCAGCCTAGAAACACACAACACTTCTGTCAGAAATTGGTCTACCTTATGAAAATAATAAATCCTACATTTTGATGAGGGCTCTCTTTTTTTTCATCACGTGCTTATAGATTTCTTATGCTTTGCCACTGAGCACCACACTAAATGTTGAGCCCTTTCCTCAGGTTGTAGCTAAAGGGGAAGGAAATAATGATGTCTCCTAATGACAGCTGTCGAAGGGATTCGTCGGAATCAAAAAAGCTTCCTGGAAAACCCAGTGTACAAAAATCTTGACCCAGTTGTCATTAATCCTGCCTGGCCCAGTCAGTCCCTCCTGTACCAGGAGCCCACTCCTGTGCTGGCTGATGCAAAGGCAGTGTGGGACAGGCAGTGAGAGAGAGCAGGGCAGCTGCAAACCAAAATCACCCTGGGGAGGGTTACAACTAGATAAAGTTTTCAACAATAAGATTCCAGAGACTGCTGACTGGAGAAAAGCTCAATATTTTAGTCTCAGTACAAATTTGCTTCAATCTTATACAACTCCCATGCAGCAGCATCCACAGCTGCATGCTGTAAACAACAAACAAATCTATTTCCATCAGCCCTGCTGATGCTATGAGAAAAGTGCCTGAGCATAAGACATGCACAGATGTAGAGTCTCACCTGAGCCTAGTGCTGCCCTCCATTTGGCCCCTCTAACTTAATATCGTTGTTACAAAGCTATTGGTCTCCTGGTAGCGAGCTGGCTCAATGCAGAGCCTCTTCTTCCAGCTAATCTGACAACTCCGATCCAAGAAGCATCAAGGGCCCAATTAAGAAGACACATCTTATCAAGGAGCTTATTTTGCATAACAGAATACAAATGACGAATAAAAATTTAATGTTTAATAACTTAGTACAAAGAGGGCTGTTGATATAGAATGCCTGGAATTTTTATGGCGGCTGTCAGACTTGTGATAAAACTGTTATATAGGAACACTTGGCAAAAAACAGCGTAGAATTTTTCAGTAATGGTGTGTGCATGATATTGCATTAATTCTTGATAGGAAAGTAACTGTAAGCCTGGGAATCAGCCAGTTTGAGTTTCACTGTAAGATGATATTTTTTTTCTTTTGAAGGACATCTAAATACATTTTAATGAAGAGTTAGCTGAAAGGATAGTCGGTACTTCATAAATGCATTTGTGTGTTTGTTGAAGTCCAGAAATTATAGGCAAATCATCCTAATCCCTCTGGGTTGAGAGCAACTTTGTCAGATTCAGTGATGTGGCTGCAGTTTGCTGCTACCCATCACTAATGGCTGGAAGGCAGGAATTTAAAGAGGAAGGAGAGGTTATCTCCAAGGTGTGCCCTTGCTGAATAGGGGCATTTCTTCCATTTACTTACCCCATATGGGAGAGTTGAACACTGATGCAGCTCTTTTCTGACTCTGAAGAGCAGAATCTGGAGTAAAGCTTGACTTGCCTTTGTTCCTACAGTTGCAATTTATACATTACAAATCCTTCCTGATAATGAAAAGAAAAAAATTTGTGCTTTAGGTTTCAATACTGAAATCAGTTCTTCAAACAGCAGGTATGCACTGTATTATCCAAGAATTATTGCAATCTCTGTAACTACCATGTGCTGTAAATATATCAATACTAATCAGGGAAAAAAGGATGCTCAGATTTTCTTTCAAACATTTTCAGAAAGCTGATGCATGAGTCTGAAATGCTTGCATTGTATCCTCATTAATTTGCCATATACCTTAAGCTTTAAGTTAAAAAAAGATTTTAAAACCTAAATATCTTAGTGTAGCAATTAAGTCATCTTTACCAGTGCACTTAAAATAAAGTGTCCATTAAATAATGCTAAACTAATGCTGAATTAGAGTGGAACTCTTCTAGAAAAGTAGGTATCACATCTATATGAACTCTAAATGAATTCCTTATTCATTCGATTCTATTGTATTAGTGTTATTGCAATGAATACTAAATGAATTCCTAATGATTGGATACTTAAAATAAAGTGTTACCCCTTTACAATAGTCATCAAACTTTAAGGACAAATTGAGATTAAAAAAAAAATTATGTACTGATGGGAAAAAAAAAGGTTGAACCATATAGTTTAGATTATTGAAAGGTATAACTTATCTGATGATGCTAATATTCAGATGCAGTCTAATATTAGAATTAATACTCCAGGAGTGGACCCTTATACAGAGGATTTGTTGCAGAAATAAAATCTATCAGTAACAGTTTCATTGTTCCATCATTACGAACTCATTTGGTATTCACTGTAATAGCACTGATCGTAATGAATTTGTTTGATATTCATGTGGCTCTCACATGCATTAACATAGGCTTTCTGTTGTAATTCAACATCCAACAAGCATTAGTTAATGCAGACTTTGGATTAGGCATGGCCCAGTGTTCCACAACTGGAGTTTCTTTTCAGTTTATAAGCAGCTAAAGGACATTTTAATTCCTGGGTCCTTTTTTTTTTTTTCTTAATCTGATACAGTATTTTTAGTGTGGAAAGCCTCCCGAAAGGTCTCACACTGCCTTTTCATATGAACTTAGGTGTGTGCCATCTTCTATCTCAGGCCACAAGCCAGAAAGGCAGAATTTTGTCCCCCAGGCACATTACCTCATTATCCCCTTGGCAATAGTGGCTTTGGCACAGCCTGGAGCTGGCAAGGCACTAAGGGAGCAAGAAATCCTGACTCCTAGTATTAAACAGATTTTTTTTTTCCTCTAGGTTCAGAAATGCCAATAGTTCCCCAGTATTGGATAATATTTATTTGACAAAATGAACTCCTGCCCTTGCAGCATCTTCCTCAGAGGAAATAACTCCATGGCAAAAAGCAGGGCAAATCTTTGGAAAGTTTTCACAAGGGAGGTAACTCAGCCAGGTTTTCAGCAGGTTTGACTCACTGGAAAATTTTCAGGCATTCCTCAGTCAAAGCTTGACTAATGCAGGCTCTGGTGTGATTCAGCCTCAGCCAGGGTGTTAGACTCTGTTTCCCCATTGTGCCTCATGGTAATTATTCCTATTATATCTTCAAGAGATTATAGATGAGCGATAGATGAACTGCAATGACTATTAACAAGAATTATAGCAATCTTTATGCATAAGTGTTTAAAACACCAGGGGCCACACGCTCAGGTAATACACATGGATTTAGATCATGTAATCAATTCCACTGCAGTAATTGGTAACATGAAATTACAGAGTCAGGTGACCTGCTGATGCTATCAGCACTGCTGCTGCAACCCAAAGGGTTTTCAAAACAGTCCCCATTTTGTTTCAGGATCTCACAAAGAAGGTTTTCCTTTGGTTTTCCTGGTTGTTTTACACAATGAATCTCTTCCTTCCACATAACCCTACTTTCTCCCACCTAGCTACAAGGTTGAACCTCAGCCCTCCTTGGCATGCAGAGCCCCTTTCCTCTCCTTGGGGCCTTGGAGGTGTGTGGAGATCAGGAGGGCCCCAAATAGATCCATTGGCTCCCAGAAATCAGACAGGAGAGCACCATACCCTTCTCAAAACCATCCTGGTTTGAGATCCTAGGCTCTGGGGAAGGTCTCCACTGCTTTCTTGCAGAAGCAGAGAGGGCCTGCATAAGGCTCCTCACCTCACTCCTTCTTGCAGGACATCAACAGAAACCATTTCTGTCCAACCCAGAGGTGGAGCAGACATCTGGGATGTGCCAGATGTCCAGAGGGCATCAGTAGAACTGGAACTGGGAGTGCAATTGGGAAATGAGTGCCTCAAGTGCAGCAAGGGCTGGGTTGGGAGCTCAGTGCCTGGAGCATACCCACACCCTCTCTGGCTGTGTGAGGGCACAGGGAGCAAGGAGGAGCAGCCCTGCACCAGGAGGGAAAGGATGGAAAATAAGGAAAGCTTGCCATGAGGGGGTTCTTAGAGGTGGTCTCCAGCATCCTTATTTCAAGAGCAGATCCCCCTGCAATGGCCTGCCCTGGGCAGCAGTGGTGTGAGGCGGCTGCTGTCCCGACCATCCAGCTTCCCTTCCGACTTGCAGACAGAGCAGAATTTGTCAGAGCTCTTGGAGGCCCTGATAGATGTAAACACTGTTTAATTAATTTGATTTATGATATAATTACACCACTGTGCTTGAGGGTTTAAGGGAATTCCAACTCCAATGCATCTTCCTAAAAGGGATTTCAGGTAAAACTTTGTCAGGGGAGGCAGTGCTGCCCTGGCCAGTGCAAGAGGTGTGTCTGCAAAGAGTGCACCATCCAGCATGCCACTTATCCAATGCAGGTTCATCCATTTGAGCACAGATATTTAGATGCATAATTATTCCTCTTCTACCTACCAATGTTTTTTTACACGGACAAATTTGAGGCTCAGCTGCACTAGAAAATGCACATTTGGGGTTTTTTTCCCTACCAAGTTTATGTTTTTTAGGAAAGAGAGGGGCTGTCTCACTATGGACTGTGAAAAACATGTATTTTTATTTTGGTTTTATTTTGCCTCGCTAAAAATTATCTGGTTAAGTTCTTTCTGAGTTTATATTAAGTTATATGAATTTTTTTCCTAAGTTTCTAAGGAAAACGTGTTTCTGGCTTTTTAGTATAAGATATGCTTATAATTAGCTGATATATATGAATTAACGTCCACATTAATTCAGAAACACAGAGAAACACAGAGAAACACAGAGAAAGGATGTAAGTAACCAGCTACTTTATACCATGTTTCCTGACCAAGCACAACATTTGGCTTCATTTAGTGGAAAAAAAGGTTGCCTGGCCACTGCAGGGTACCTGTGATAATGTACTTGCATCACTCCCCAGTTTAACTAAAGCAAACGTATGTCATTGCAGTGTGTGCCGTAACACCTGGGCACAATAGAATGAATTCATGGACTGTTCACCAATAAATCTTCATTTCCTAGTTTTGTGGGTTTGTCAGGCCTTTAAAGTTATTTAACACGCTTTTTGCAGTGATAGATAGGTACTGAGAGTGTTATAAATACTAACTTGTGTCTGAAAGTTGGGCTGTGAAGCTATCACCCAGGCTTATGGTGTCTGTGATTTTATATCCAGCTAACAAGTCACTTTCATGGGTCGGGACATCATCTGGAGTCTGTGAATGTGTAAGAACCAACAGTTACTGTATATATGTTAGGTGCTGTTTGATTCATATATACAGAATTTCTTTTAGAAAAAAAAAAAAAAAAAAAACACACACACAAAAAAATATAAAGCACAGCAAGAGTGCTCCATGCCTTAGTTCTAAAAAATAAAGATCATAGACCTTACTAGTGTCTGGCCTATCAGGAATTCATAATGAAAACGAATGTTCATTTTTTCTTTAAAAGTGTCTCAAGCTAAATGATACTGACGCTTTCAATTTTTAACATCATAATCAATAAAGGCTGCTTATGCACACTTTGCAAAACCATCAGTTTAGAAGTTCGAAAAAAAAAATCTGCATATGGCTGCAGCTTGCTGACTGCAAAGCTCTAGCACTAAATCTTCTGAGTTAAAGTTTTACTGGTGTGTTATGAGTAAAAATGCCTTGTCAGCCATCTGCCAGTTTTTCTCCTAACATCCATATTTTCAACCCTTGCTAAACATTGGGAGCATTTGGCCACAAGAGGCCAGCTCTACAATTAAACAGCCGAGTTCTGCAGCAGAAGCAAGGGCATGTCAAAATAGAACTGTCTGTTATTAATTTTAAAAGTCCATAAAGGAAAGCTATGACCCTGTCAGGGTGATGGACTGGTAGTTAAATGTATTATAAACTGTTAACTCTCAGAGACACAAAAGAAAAGGAAAAGAAAAACAATGCAGCAGTGTCAAAAGCTTCAATAAATGCTAATCATGGCAGATTAATCAGCCTCTAATTCCACTGATCCAAAAAGGTTAGAGTGTCAATTGTGTGAAATTAGCTCTTTCTCATGTGTCCCTTTGCATTTGGAGAATCTGTCTGTTCATTTGCATCTTTTGCCAATGTTTACGAAGAATTCAGTTCATTAGCTCTTAAACATAAAATCAGACACTGGAAGGGGGATTCATCGCCTTTTTCTGCTTAAAGTAGTACTTAAAGCAAATAGCATTGCTACAGTGTACATTTATAGATTCTATCAAGCTGCATTAATTACTGAATATCTCATATGCAGAAACCTCCTTTTCATAGGAAAGGTTTCATGTGAAGTGTTCTATTTGGTCTTGTAAGGAGGGCTTTTTTGATGGCTTAAGATAAAATGTTTAATCATAAGCTTGAAATGGCAAACCAGAGCTGCTAGGCCTTAGTAGAGCACATGCTACAAAGGGTTCCCAGAAGTGAGTGCACTGTGTGCTTTGGGAAGTACCTGCTGCAACCTGCATTTGAAAATCCTGCAGCTTGCCAAAGAGAATGGCAGCTCAAATGGAGGGCTGTGCAGAACACAAGAAAGCCTGAGGAAGAATTGCCTGATGGCAAACAAAGCAGGAGATGAGAAGATGTATTGGCTGGCCCTGTTTGAAGCGTTCTGGCTGAACTCAGGCCCAGACAGGGCTCACCTGCTTTCCTTACCAAGCCAGCATCCAGGCACCATTCATTCATCATCTGCTGGGCTGAGCTTTGGGGCCTCCCACTGCTGGGGCTCAAGTTACCTGGGGAGTGCCTCAGAGCTAAGAAATGCAGGAATGGAGACTCTAATTTCATAACTTACCTGAAACCTTTACCAACCCAATCATGGCTCCCCCTTTTAGGGAAAAGTGTGTGGTCAGCTGAGGTCAGCATCAAAGGAATATATATGTGTGTTCTCCTAAAGCTTAGATTGCCTGCACTGCCTGCATTGGGATGAAATTTGTTTCTCATTCACCTGGAGTAAAAAAAAAAAAAAACCTAACTAAATAAATAAATAAATAAATAAATGTTTTTCTTGTCCGCAATAAACAGATCTTTGATTTAACAGAAATCTGGGAATTTCCCAGCTGTTTGCTTCCCCGCATGTCCTAGAATGGGAATTCATTCCTGAATTCACATTCAGCTCTCTGCCAGAATCCCACCTGAAGTTTTCCCAGGCATTGACAGGAGTGTGGAGGATCAGTTCATCTCCCAGCTGTGCTCCTCTTAAGGCTGGTGGTCACCATGGGTGCATCAGGGCTTCCTCCTCAGGGGAGCGCCCAGGGAAGTTCTCCATGTCTCCTGCATAAAGAAGAGCAGCAAAGGTCTAATCATACCAGCTCTCCACAGGAAGGGGCTCTGAATGAAACCTCACAGGAGCTAGGGGTCAACACCAATCTCTGCAATAAGTGCAAGGTATTGACTTTGGTGTGGCCCTCTCTGACAGAAAGACACAGAATTGTACCTATTTATTATTAAAAACTTTCACAACAAAACACTCGCTGAGCAGATGCACTGGGGAGGAGGAGAAGGGAACAAACAGGAGCCAGAGGTTTGCCCTGCTCCTCCCTGAGCTGCAGACTGAGCTGCATGGGGAAGGGTCCCTACAGAGACAGGAGCTCTGAGAGGGGCTGTGCTGTGTTCCAGCCCCACACTTTCACCTGGGGCACACCGAGCACCTCTCTCACCTCAAATAGCGCTGCTTTGTTGAGCCTCACAAAACAACTTGGCTGTTTTCTCAGGGCTCAGCCCATTCTCTGGATTTTGGCAAATCTTAGGGCATTTATTCTGTAGAAAATAGAGTAAAGAACATGTATGAAGGATCACATCCTCATGGGCAGGGGATGACTCCTCCCTTAAAATGACCCAGTTTGTTTAAGGATAATTTGGATATCTGTATACCATGCTTCAGTGCAATATTTAAGTCTGGGATTAGTCAAAGACTCTTTATTGGGCTTTCATATGTTTGTTTCCTGTTAGTTCCAAGTTTAATTCCACATTTTCTCAAGAAACACCCTTGATTTGAGGTAAGCTGTATTATTGGACACAGTCCAAAAAATAAAACTTATTGAGAGAGACTTTTTCTGGAAAAGAAAATAGAGTTAGATATCTTCCCTAAAAGAAGAAAAGCACTGCATGGCTCTAAATTTAAAGAATGACCCATGAGGAATCCAGTTCAAAATATGAAAATATAATATGAAGTTTAAAAGATAATTATGAGGCAATAAAACAGAAAGCCACAAAAAATATTTTAGAGGGAATGTAAAGTGCATAGGGCACACTGCAATGGATGGACTGTCAGCAGTATTTCTTTGTGTGTGTATCTTTTGTATTGCAGTGAACTGTGTAACAGCAAGATTTGAATATTCTGAATCTGCCATCTCCCTCTTCTGTCAATCAGATCCTTCCAATTTTGAACATGCCAGGATGAACTATGTTGACTTCTTTGGCACAAGAAAGTGAATCCAGTGAAATTCATATATTCAATGGTTTCATGAAAATGAGAAAAGTCTGTCTATTTGCTAGAACAGCTTTGGGCTAGTTTTGAATGGCTGCATTTCATCTCTGCATTTTCCCTCCCCACAACTGTTATGATGTGAAAAGTGCCCAAGGCCAGGGGCTTGTAGGCCCAAGTCCACTGAAATTAATTGTAATTGGGAAAAAGGGCCTTTTGCCTAAGCCAGTCACATTATACTCTTCTCCCATCTGACCACTTCTTTTTCATTGATGGATATAGTTTACTCTACCAAATAATTTTTTTTTTTCCTAGTGAAACTAATTTAATGCCACCCAAAAATATATCAGACAGCTTCTGGCACCTATTTCTGTCCTGGAAGCATTCTAAATGCTCAGGTATACAGAAAGTTCTGCAGCTCACAATTGCTCTTGCTCCTGCAAAGTTTTTGCTTTAATGATAGCAATAGACAAGTTTAAATCCTTTTCTTTTGGACAGAATAGGGTGGATATTTTCCTGCTGTAGGTGCACCACCGCCTTGTCCCCATGCACTTCAGTGTGACTGTGTACAAGTTGCAGAGGGCAGAAGACTCCTGCAATTCCAGCCATTTTCCCTGGCATTCCACCATCTAATGTTGTAGTAAGTGGAGTTACCACTGCACAATTACATGTTCACACTCTAAATTTAAACCTCCCAAAAGTTCTCTGCTGCCTGGGTTAACAGGGGTGGTCTTTGTCCTGTTAAGAACCAGAAAAGCTCAGCTCCATTTCTCAAAAGTACAAATGCTGAGCTCACATTGGCTGAGCTAAATGCTAAATTGCCCCAGCTAAATGCAGCCTCACAGATACTTCATCCTTCCCAGTGCTGTCAAGCAGATTATCCTGGAAAGAGTAAAGTCATTGATTTGATAAAGCCAAAGTTAGGAGACACATTTTGAACTGTTGTACTGGAGGCTGGCAATAACACTTGAAATTTCTAGTTTCAGTCGCTGATTGGCCAAGGTGATTTTTAATGTCTTAAGACTTTTTAATAATTCAGGTTGAAGTGGTGTGGAGGCCAGCCTACATCTGCAGAGAGTCTCTCCAAAACACACTTGGGTGCTGCAGGAAATGGGGAGAGTGATTCAAGAGGTCTCATGTTTCTTTTATGGGCCAATATGACCAAGCATGGTATGAAGGGAGGAACTTTATTGCTAATGGAATAAGCCTTCAGATAAGATGTAAACCAGAGTTGCTGGTGGTTTTCTCTGTGCAGCAGCCTTCTGGACACTCTCCAGCTCTTCTCTGTCTACCTAAGCTTCCAAGTGCCTGAGATAGTGTTTATTTCCTGCTCAGGACAACTCAGTAGCTTTCTTACTCACTATTAAAAGAGCAGCTCCGTGGTAGTGGTGGGTGAAGAAGGCTTCTACCTCTCAAGGGCTATTAGACTTAGTTAGTACTAACTATTAGTTAATAATAACTTAGGCAATTAGTTAATACTAACTATTTGACTTTGTTAGTTAAGAACGTTTAGCCCAAGAACATTTTAAAGAGGCAGAGATGCAAGGGAAAACAATGAAGTGAAGAACCTGAGTGACAGCCAGTGGAAACATTTTGTTAACCAGATGTGGGCCCTGACCACCTTTACTGGGTGCCTTGAGCATTTGCATTCATGATGGAAATCCTTATTAAAATGGTAATATCTGTGCCCATTTTGGCCAATGGAATGGACCAAGGTCAGGATAACTGGCATCAGCCCTGTCGGGGGCATTGGCTGTCACCCTGCCCTCTGCAGCAGGGAACAGTCCAGTGCAACTGTGACCCCCTCCTCTTCCCTCTCCAGAACACATTGGAGAAGATTGGGATCTGAGAGAAGCTCAGACCTAAATCTGTATGCAGATATTGCTCCTGGACCCTATTTCTAAACCAAACCTTCTCTGGATATCTCAAATTCTATTCTAATTTTGGCAGTTAGGCACACTATCGTTTAAATTAGAGGCTTAATCTTAGATTTCCCATGTTTCCCTCTCCTTATCTACTGCAAAATATTGCAATAAGAGAAGAAAAACTCCCAGAAAACCTTCTCTTTTCACAGATGAGGAAAAGCAAATCATAAGCAGGTTCTTTGAATACTCAAGTATATGATTATATATTTCACTGTCAACTAAAACCCCAGGAATAGAAAAATACAACTGTGAAAATGCTGCCTGTAATGAGAGGACTTGGTTGTCATATTTGGTATGATATAATTTATCTTTTATCTGGTATTAGTGAATAATATCACTTTGCCATTCACTGTAGTGTGTTTACCTTAGAAATCCACACAAACCTTCTTTAATATTAAATTCTGCTTATAGAAAGCTATCTTTTCTGGATGTCATAGGCTTCCAATAATATGTGGAATCTCCTCTAAGTTCTACTGGCTTTTCTATTCTGAAATCTGTAAAATTCTCAGTAAAATATCTCTAGCAGATTCCATCCAGTGAAGCTATGGTGACTTATGCTAGCAAAAATCTCAGTTCATCTGCTTTCTGTGGTTTCATTGCCTTCCCATCTTCCTGAGAGGGCTGTTTCTTTATCTGGGTTATTTGTCCCCTAGCCAGGAGGTGCTGCCTTATAAAGGGGGTGGGGTTTTTTCCATCAAACTCAGTGCTGGATGATTCTTTCTTTGTCTGCAGCCATAACATCCCCTTGTTCACACAGAAATAAAAAAACACAAAAGGTAGGGATTATGTGGTGCATTTCCTGCAGAATTTAATAATCACAGTAAAACACTGGCATATATTGCTGTCTGCTTACAAATTCTGTTTTCTGTAGAAATTACAGCTTACTATTTAAGTCACCTGAATAACCTGTTCATACATCTCAATAACATAATAAAGCAACTCATCCTGACTAGATGAATATGCTCTATTAATCTGGACATGAGGTCCAGATTCTGCTCTAGGTTTCACTAATTCCAGCATCAAATACATTCTGATTATCAAATGGAATCAAATGAGGCATGGTCCATTCTCCTAAAAACACCCTGACAGTGAGCCACACTTCCCAGGTCTCGTCCGTCCCCATTCCTCATCAGCAGGATGATGCCTTTCCCAACACACACCTGCATCCCCTCCCATCTTCAGGAAGAAAATGTCACTACAGCAATTGCAGCAGTAGCTTTGCTGGGAAAGCAGCATTTAGGAAGTATTTCATGTATTTCTGACTGTGTTCCAGTGAAGCTGAGCAGCTGGAGTACAGGTACAGAGCTGGAGTAAAGGGTGGGAAAGCAGCAGACCCATGAATGCTGAGTTATCAGAATATGCAGGGCAGTGCCCTGCTCAACAGGCCCTGATCCTTGTCCTTGGCTCATGGTTCATTTAAACAGGACTAATTCCATGTTCCACACTCTAAAAACTATGGACAACTGGAAGCTGACAAGCACTTGAGAAACCCATTTTGGGTTGGCACTGGTTGAGCCTCTGTTCCTCTCACCTGGGGAGGATGTTTGAATTACCTGACTAGAAAATAAAGGCATTGAAAAAAAAAAAAGCTACTTTTCCTTTCCTCTGTTTCTTTTAGAAACAAAACAAAACAAGGCAAACTGAACATTTGACAATCTACAGATTTCCTTTTATAAAACAAATAATAAAAATGAAGCTGTTTAGCTTTGTGAAGGTGATTACCAAGAAATTCCAACAATGCTGAGCAGTTATGTACTTGTTGGAAACCTGCATTCCTATTATGAGGCTCTTCCCATAGAAGCAATGAAATTAAAGTTATTTTTGAAGCCTAACCTAGAAAATCAAAAACTACTCAGAGTTCAAGTACACAATATGATTCCCACTGGGAAGAGGGATTCATTAACAGATGCTCAGTGATTTTTGGTTCAGAAGAACAGACATTTATTTTCATAGAAGATGAGCGGCCCAATCCTAAAGCATGGACTATGAGAGTCTGGCTGTGGGTTACTCACTGAAAAATTATTGATATTCACTGAGAATAAAGTCAAACACTGGTTTTGTTTTCACATCCCCACATACTCTTAGCAGGGTTTAAGCTGTGCTCTGAGCTGGGCTCTGTTGTTGGTGCCCTGGGTGGGTCTGTGTGTGGGGACAGGCTCTCCCAGGTGTGCAATGGCAGCTGGAACATGGGAAAGGTTCAAGGGCCCCATGGGACCCAGCCTGAGCAGAGGCTGCCTCTCAAGAGCCCAAATGAACTTAAACCAGGGAAGTGAAACAGCAGAACAATTTAAGGCCACACTTCAGTTTCCTTTTCACGTATTGCAATTAACAAATAATGGCAAGCTGCCCATTTGCAAAGGTAGCTCTGGAATATATTTTGAAGAGCTTTGTTGTTGTTGATATTATTGTTATAATTATTTTGTTTTCTCTTAAGCTTTTTATTAGCTCAGTGATATTTTCCAAAGATGACTTTGATTCCCTTAATGGCTCTTAAAAAAAAAAAAAATCTAGCTAATGTATAGTAATCCCCCAGTTTCCCCCAAATACACATTGAAACTATAAAGTGTTTCTAAATATCCTGAGAATTGTCTAAATAGATTTTGTAAAATTCCCATAACCTTTCACTAACCACCAAGCCCGTATTATCTAAAGAGGCTTCCAGGGAGGTGTTTGTAGGTAATTACCCAAGAATTAATCATAGGATCAACATAAAAGGCAAAATATCATAAATAATCAAGTTCTTACATATGCAAATCATTGTGAGGTATGTTACCAATTTTCATAGAGGGGCCACTGTCAGAAATGCAATTTCATCTATCCAATTAGCAGGTTTTGCTGCATTATAAATCTGTCACTGCTTTCTTTGCACCAAACAGCTGCTTATGCAAGTAACTGTGTGAAACTCTATTAAAAACCACAGGTCTGTGTAAAGGCAGGTTAGAAAAAAAATAAATTCCCAGTAAAGCTGCGTTAAGCCGGGAAGGCTGTGGCCAAGAAGCAGTTAAAATTATTAGGAAGGGAATTCCATCATGCTATTAATGTCCTGCAATTCAGCTGTGACTGTGTTCTGTTCACTTGGTTTTCCTCTTCAAGTGCTGCTGTGTTTTTAAAGCTGCTTTGAAGGAATGCTCTCCAGCGGACTGCCGCCTGTCACTGCTCCCTGTCATGTGTCCGATAATTAAAATCTGACTGATTTACTGACTGGCATCAACCATCACAGCTCAAGAGTTAGAAGATGTTCATCCTTCCCAAGGCTAAATTTACTTGGTGAAAAGGGGCCGCTTGCTTCCAGCCTGAGCTGTCATTCAGCTGCCGTGGAAACCATAAAGATAGCTAACAGAGCCCCAGCCAGCAGTCTTTAGTTTATTTTATTCTAATATTTATTGCCACCCAGAAAATGAACATAATACAGACAAGTTAGTGAGAGCACTGCACTGGTGATTTGTGAGGCTGGTGTGGAGTGAGAGCAAAACAGTCCTGCAGTATTAAAATAAAATAGAACAGCGGTGTTTCCCAAAAGTATGGCAGGGCTGTAGCTGTGTTTATTTTAACCCTAATGGGGTACAATTTATTATTACATTTTAAGTAGATGCTCTCTTGGAGAAGGCTGGTTGGGTTGGGGTTTTTTTCTTTTTTTTCCTAAGTGCAGACTGCTCAGGAAGTACAAAAAAAAGAAAAAAAAAGAAGAAAAAAGAAGGGAAGGAAAGGAATATCATGTCATCTTGTGTGAATGATCTAGCAGTATTAATGGAGCCTCCAGGATCTATTGAAAGCAGCAACTTCAATAGCTCAGGGTCATGATATCAGTACTTGTGATGGAACAAGCTATTTACAAAAGATTTAAACTCTGGGGAAGACGTCTCCTGCAGGCTCTCTGGCTTATTCTCCTTAGCCTTTAGGGTCACATCCTGCTCCTCGGGCTCCTGTTAGTTTCTCTGTTATCGTAGGTTGGATGTGACAATTGCCAGCAATCTTTAGCTCTGACCCTCACAACGCAGTGTCACCCCAATCCAGAGCACAGCACAGCAGCACTGCTCCCCCAGTTTCCAACCTCAGGGTTTTTTTAGTGCACTACTCTCATTTTCTTCTGTTTCCTCAGCTACAGTATTTGTCATTTTCTCCACATAAATAAAGCAAACCTTAAACATATACTGGCTGGTAAGAAACTCAAATACCTTTCCAGCATGAACAAGATTAATCACACATAATATTTACAGTACTAAACAAAACAATTATAACATCATATATACTCAGTTGAACAAACACACTGACAGTTCTTTTTGAAAACATAAAGTAAAAATCAAACGAAAATCCATATCAGAGTAAAGGAACTTATCTTCAATTTGTAATCCTCTTAAGCCATTTTTGAGACCAAAATTCAGATGCAGGCACCTTCTCCAGAAGTCATCAAAGCCTGATTTACCACTTTGTTTTCCTGCTGTAGAGGTACAGCTGGAGGGACAGGCAGTGTACCAAAGCAAAGGCAAGTAAAGTTACAAAGAGGCATCAGAAAAAATCAGGTTTGCTCACCTACCCCTGCAGCCCTTGGGGTTTTTGCTCCACCAGTTATAACACACAAAGGCACCGAGTCATGAGTGTGCACTGACAGAGCCTTTGTTTTTGGAAATGTGAACCACGGTCTGGCTTTTAGAGGGCTCACAGCCCACCTAGAGAGAGATGAGTCCTCTTTACCAAAGAGTAACAGCTCAGCCCTGCAAATAATTTCTTACTTAGTCATGCAAGAAGTCCTACTGGCCTTTGTGGCTCCAGTCAGATATTCACAATTTAGGCCAATAGGTGTCTGCAGGGCCAGATTCTCAAAACCAGGCCCCAAAACACATCTGTAAGCTCCCCTCAGGGAGTTCTTTTGAAGCAATACTCTAAATTTCACCATATCCCAGACAGATGTCCTGGATAACCTGAGCTATTATTGAGGGAGACAATAATGTAATGTTTTCTCTAAGAACGTGGAATGTCCAAAGATGCTCCTTTGCTGAGGGAGCAGTCAGGAAAAGAGAAGGGGTAAATATTCAGTACCTGCCTATGCTGAAAAGCCATAATACAAACACAAATTTTTACTAATCACCCAAGTGCTGACACATCCCTGGCCACAATGCAGGATTTTTTCTGATCAGCCATATATCTGATGTACTGTAACAGACTGTAAAGGGAATTCAAAATTACTCATAACCAGCAACTTCATCATTCACTCTCAAAAGTATTTCATCTTCCCTTGTCTCCTTGCTTTCAGGAATTTCTCTCAACCTGGTATTTCTTAATCAGAACTTATTTCTTACAGGTCATCAATTTGATCTCACAGTGTCTAAGGGCTTGGTATTCTCATTTGGTACAGCAATCAGTTGTGCCTATCAATCTCTAGCATCTATATTCAATTTTCATGCAGGTGTTTACAGCATGAAGCAAAAAAACTTCCTGGGAAATGAAAGTTTAACAGCAAATATCAGCCATCTTGTAAAAACCCCAATGGCTTATAAAGGGAAAACATACAGTAAAAAATGAAACTCAACTGTAGAAGCCACAAAAATAACAAAACCATGGAAATATCTGAGAACAGTAGATCTGCCTGCTATCTTGGAGCACCCACAGGACCAAATTTTTTTGCAGTCAGTTCAAAGATCACTGCAGAGTCTGAACATGAGATGTGGTTAGATCACTCCTGTTTTAACAAGTCTAAGTGATGGTATTTAGACACAAACCTCTGTAGCTTTTCCAGCTCCACTAGTGGTCCTTATGATCTTCTGTGGTAGTGAATTTCAGAGGCTGGGGACATGCTGGGTGAAGAAAGATTTTCTCTCATTTGTCCTAAATGTACCTCCCATTAATTTCAGTGACTGACACGTTGTTGCTATATTAGGACTTAACATGGAAAGGAAGAACTGATCAGTTTTCACTGCATACTCCCAGCATTAAATACCTCAGTCGAGTTCCCTTGCATTTTTCTTCTTTCCAAATGCCCTTTTTCCTGAGATCTGTAATACAGTAGGATGAAAATTGGTTTCTAGTATGATTAATGCTGAGCAAAACTTTCAGCTCAATACTCGACAAAGATCACCTGGTTTTGATATAAAGCCTCTCCTCCTTTTTCTCTCCCTCATCCTCTGGGGATGCACAAAGCATTTCAACCAGACCTACCCAGGTCCAGATCCCTCACCCTGTGCTCCTGAAACATCCCCTCCACAAGGAAGGGATTCCAGGAGCTCCTGCTCGCCACCTTTTCACCCCTAAGTACCCTCTGAAAAGGAAAGCATTTTTCACTCTCTTTTCAGAAATGTTTGGCAAGTTGGATGACCTCGTTCATATCTCCAATGTCATTCTGATCGTGAGGGAGTGACAGAGTATTTCAGCAAACATGAAATGTGATTCTCTCCCAGTCAATAGAGTCTTCAAGGCGCTTTCCACAAGTTCCCCTCAGCTTATTAGAAAGCAGGATGAGAAAAATGCTCATCCTTGCTTTAGCCTAAGGTCCAGCTATGCTTTAGCAGAAAGAGCGTTGGAAAATCACTTGAACTTAATGGGAGAAGAGGAAGAAAACATCATCCTGCCAAAGTATGGTCTCTTCAAAGGGAACAGCATTCAATTAGCACAGCACCAGGGCGCCTGTTTTGCCTATTCCCCCCTGAGGTGGCAAACTCCTGCCCCTCAGAGCCGCCTCTGGCATCCAGAGTGGAGGCACAAAGGGCCTGGTTACAGACACCAGGATGCACTGATGGTCCAGATCTCAGGAAGACAGGATCAAGCAAATCCCCTCGCTCCATCAAAACATCAAACATTGGAGGCTTGACAAAAATAATTTTGAATCTTCTAAGATTTTTCACCAGCCCTGAAACCTGAGTGAGCGAGCTTTGTTTGATAGGAAGCGTGGCAAAGCAATTTCCTTCATTCATGAGAACCATAGGAATGCAGAGAGGAAAGAAAATATTGCCCTGCCAGCATTTCCCTGCTATCCCACAGCGTGCTGCTCCTCTGGGCCTGGCTCTGCACTGCCATGGCCAGCACACCCCTGAGATGGCCTTCATCCTGGGGTACTGAGGGGTAGAAGACTTCACACTAAATGTGTCTTAATCTTTCTCCTTTACTGTGGCATAAAATTAATT
Source organism: Zonotrichia leucophrys gambelii (assembly GCF_028769735.1). Taxonomy (NCBI): domain Eukaryota; kingdom Metazoa; phylum Chordata; class Aves; order Passeriformes; family Passerellidae; genus Zonotrichia; species Zonotrichia leucophrys. Next base: position 15,235,136 of record NC_088181.1, read on the forward strand.
AATTGAATTAGAAACTGTGACGAGGTAATAATAAATAAAAGTCAGCATCAGAAGGAAAGATTTTCAAAGCTATTTAAATGCCTGATTTGAACAAAGCACCTAAACAGTTTTAAAATGTGACCCATAATGTGTTTCACCCCAAAGGATATAAGCAGGATATTGAAGATTATTCATATATAGGAAATATTCAATTCATCATCCAAATGCACCCACTTCTGCAGTGAAATATAGCAGATACTTAACAGCACCCAGCAATTGGATATGCATTGAAGGTAGGGTGTGGAGAAAAAATAAAACAGTATCCAGATGAAATTGCAGATGTCAGGAATGGAATTCACCAACTGGGAGGAGACGAGCAAAAAGGGAGATTACTATTTTTATGTAAAATAAATCAGTCTGCTAATCAGGCTGGGATTTTGCTGCTGGGAGTTAAGGAGGGCAAGAGGAGAACCATAATTTTTAGAGCTGCCACTTTAAACTACAGCCCGTCTTGCTTCACCACTGCTTTGATGCAGCATCAGAGAGGGAGCATCTTGAAGTGCTGTAATGTCAAGGCTCAAACAGGCATATTTTAAAGTAACAGGAAGTAAATTAAGCCAATTAAACCATCCTAATGCTTTGACTTTTTTAGAGTGCTTGCTTACCAAGCAGATTTTGCTCAGCTTCCACAGCAAAGATCATTTCAGGAGGTTGCTATTTCCCAGCTTTATAGGCTCACACCTAAAACTTTGGGTCATCCCTTTGCTTTCAAGCATAGAGTTTGTGAATATAACGTGGAGTTCAACAGTCTTTACACCCTTGTTGGGACTCCTTGTGTCTGGAGAGAGCAGGAGCAATGAAAAAAGCTCTTAAAATCCCTGCCAGACTCCTTTTCTGAGATTTGTGCCCAAGCAGGGAGCATCTCCCCCTCAGCTCTCCAGGTGCCAGTGCTGCTGGGCCAGGACAGGGTGCCCAGAGCCTGTGTGCCCTGCAGCAGCTCCGGGACCTGCAGGGTTCTCTGTGAGGGTTCTCACAAGTCCATCAGGGACTTTCTGCTTCTCCAGAGCTCTGCAGCACAAAATGGGGGCACCACAATCTGTCTGTAAACTTCCCCTCCCTTCAGCTCGGAACCCACCGCCCCAACCAGGAGAACAAAAGGACCCCCCATGTTCTGACATTGCTGCTGATTGCTTTAAAGGTAAAATCCACTTCTGGTGGAGATACTGGTCTGAAGCAAAGATTCAGCAGGTACACACTGTATTGGGGAACAAACCCAGATTGTGGCGAAAGAAGGATTGAAAGATTTGAGCTTTCAGCTCTTTCACAGACACACAAGCTTTTCCCCTCACACCATTTCAACTCAGGGATACCCAGGTAAATCTGTAAGCCTTTCAATCTCTTCACATTACTAAAAGAGCAGGTCTTATAACTGAAGTTTAGTAAAAAGTCTTACTTCTTTTAACCTTGATTTTTTTATTTTTTTTGTTCTTCACTCACCTTCTCCCAGCACTTGTTGAGCTCTCACATGGTGAGCCTTTAGCTCTGGCTGGGAGCTGAGAATCACATGCATCAAGATCTTTACTAAAACCCAGTGTAGGTCACCACACAGCTCATTAAATAAAGGGACATACTCTGCATGCCAATTAAGAGATTAAATTATGGAACAAAGCAGAGGGAGAACTAAAATTTAAGATCCCCTTGTATTTTCTGGCAAGTCATCTGTCAACTGGAGGAGCTCTTCCACTAAGTGAAGCTTGTGAAGAGCCTGACACAGCCATAACCATGAATATCTCAAATCATCACGTCAGCTGAGGTTACTGTGAAGCTGAAATTGTACTGGCAGTGGAGCTCTCTATTGTCATGATTCCTATACAGATAGAAAGTTGAGGAGGGAAAGAGAAAAAGAGGTATAAAAGTTTCCCAGCAAAGTTTGGATATGTTCTGCTGCTTCTGAATAGTAAATACTACTACATATGTGTCATATATGCCAATAAAACAAAATTACAAGAACTTCAGGGGCTATTCATATATGCAATATGTTTTATATTGACAATTAAAGAAAGTATTTTAAATGTTATAGTTGAAAATTTGGGGGAAAAAAAGCGGTTCAGATGTACTTTAAACACACTGCTGAATTCAGGTTCAGGTGGGTGGTACTTTTGGACTGCCAAGTAGTTTGGATAATAAGAAACTGTGTGTATGTGTGTCCAGAGCTGCATGTGTCCTGGCAGCAGTGCAGAGCCCAGCATCTCCCCCGTGCCAGCCTGGGCAGGGGGAGGCAGAGTTCCCCTGCTGCTGCAAAGCTTCTCTCAAAATACTGCTGTGAGGACCATGGGGGTCCAAAAGCACTCACAGGCTGGTGGGGCCCTGGCACAAGTTTCCAGGGAAGTTGTGGATGCTCCAGCCCCGGAAGTATTTAAGACCAGGCTGGATGGGCCCTGAGCAACACAATCCAGTGAGGGGCATCCCCTCCCTCAGCTGGGGCTTGGAACAAGGTGATCTTCAAATCTTCCAACTCTAACCCTTATGTGATTCCATAAAACACAGATACACCCATGGCAACAAACCCAATCCATATTTTCCCCTGTAGACAACATTACCCAACACTGAAGAATTACACTGAAGAAGCTTCACTACACAAAAAAATAAAGCATAGGAAATTTTTACACCAGAACAAAGTGCTCCTCTTTTCCCACCTCATATATAGGCTACAGTACCATATTCAGGCTGGCTTTCTGGGGTTGAGTGAAAACAATTTGCTATAATGAACCAGCTACAACAGCCTGATAGCAGCCTTTTAATCCATTTTTTTTAAACTCTAAGTTACTGCAGGCATGAGTGCTAATATTCACAGAATGGCTGCACCCACCCTGCAAGCCAGACTGGCAAAATTCAGTGCCTCTCTAAAATTTATAAAGCTGAATTTTCCCATTGCTGTGCCCCCATTTGCAGCTGAGACTCACAGTGTGTTAGCTTGGACACTGTAATAAGCTCGGCTGTAATTCTGGCTTACATTTGAGCATGACTGCTTGTGTCAGCCCATCCAGATTATTCCCAACTCCTTACAGCTCTGAGCTGCGTGAAGTGCTGGGTCCACAGAGAGGGATCCCTTGGGTGCCAGATTTGCAGAGGTCAGCATCACAAGCATCTCAGTATCTCCTTCAGCTCTTAACACCCATAATAGAGCTTACTCTTCTTATAAACACTGATCTTCAGGTGTAACTCCAAGTATATAGTACATGAATGGGACTGGATTCTCATAAAGAATAAAACCCAAAAATCTTAACCCACTCACCACATTCATTACACTAAAAATTTTGAAGGTCTCCCCCAGAGCTCATCTTCCAAGACTACAGGCACCACAGAGATGGGAAGGACACAATGTGGATGGGGAGAGATGGGATTTTTTTTTCCTTTAAAAGAATTAAGAACTGCAGTAATTTGTGAAAACTCAGAGCAGCAGCCCAGCTCCCCCAGGACCCACCAAAGCTCAGAGCAGCTGTGCTGACTCAGGGCAAGGACCAGTTCCTGCCCCTCAACCCCAGCAGAGCTGCCCATGGCCCTTCATCCCTGCATCCTCTCTGACTCATGGAGAGCTGGGAAAAAAGGGATCAGGACAGATCCACTCCTGAGCCCTTTGGATGGCCTGCACATGGCCAGGGGGTGACAGATGTGGGTCCCCACCTGGAGTTCCCCATGGCCCTGCTGCAGAGCAGCAGAAAACCCCTATGCCAGCCCTATGCTGAAGGTTTCTACACAAATAAGCCCACCTCCCTCCAATCTCTCTTAACCTCATCACCCACCCCACCAGTGGATTTGAAGCAGTGAGGTTTTGGGGCTAATTAGAAATCAGAAGTGCTGTGTCTGTCCCAGAACTGGATCAGCAGCAGAGAGCAGCTCCACACAAACTGTGATTTATCCCCTAGTGCCAGAGTTACTCTGTGGCTGTCACATGTCATTGTGTGAGGTGACATGTCACATCATTGTCATGGTGACATGTCACCACATTACTGTGCAGCTATCATGGACATACAGTTAAAAGCTCTTGCTACAACTGTTTCCACTTAGGTATTTAGTTTCTTAAGGATTACTGACTGTGATGTAGAAATTCCTATCAATCATTATGTCAGCTCTACAGAAATTAAGCTACTTTTAGAGGAGGATTTTGAAACAAATGTAATAACACAGAATAGTGCCTATTTCTCAAAATGTGGGTTACATCCATCAGGGCAATGACACAAAAGACTAGGTGGAGACAAGGGAGGGTTCTTTCTATTGTTTTCCAGAGATCTCACAAGAAAAAAAAGACAAATCTAGCTGTGAATGAAAGCAATCTTGAAAACATGCAATTAGTACTGTAAAAATATCTTTTCTAAATTTGAAGAGAGCCTCAAAAAGAAGGTATAGAGCTATTCACCTACATTGGCTTTCATGGCCCAAGAAACCAAAAACTATTATGGCTTTTCTGCTTATCCTGCAAGCACACATGGCTAATTCACAACCTCCAGTAGTTGCTACAAAGCAGCTGGTGAACTCAGACTGTTACAGGCACACTGTCAATCTTGCCCAAAAACTTCACAGCAAACCACTCTGAGATTTGTCCCCACTAAGGTTTAAAACCAGATATTTCTGCAGCTGTGTGTTATTTTTATTGTAAAAAGACATCATTTTTCACAGAGCATGTGAAGACAAAGTAAAGAAAAAGGATGATTTTGCTAATGGAGAGTATGGATAAGTGGATGTATATTTACATATTTTTTTCTTTAATTTGACCAAAAAACCCTTATAACTATATGTTAGTTTTCCTGCTCCTGAGCTTGCCTAAGGAAGCACATCATAACCAGGACACAAAGAAGAGGTGTTTGTTCTCCTGGAACTGAGTTCATGTGGAATTCCCTGTCCCAGAGGAGAAGAAAGAAGAATTGCTATTTTCATTTGAAATAAATAATTTTCCTAATGAAAGCGGCATTTTGCTTCTGCAAATTCAGAAAGAATGGGAGAAAAAATAATATTGAGAGCTGTCATTTCAATGAACAGCCTTTGATGGGATTGCACAAGGTAAAAGTCATAAAATTTAGCCCAGATGTTTAGTTGAAATAAGAAACTTAATGTCATGGTTTTCACATTTCCATTGTGAAATCTTATCATAGTTTATATTTAAAAGGTTCCACAAATGTTGAGAGCTCTTAAGTAGAGTTGCAAACAAGCTAAAAAAAGGTAAATTCACCTTAGGATCTCTTAAGACTACTCCCAAAACTGAGCTCATCCTTTGTAAATTCTGCCTGCCAAAGACTGTATGACTCTGTACTACACGGCAGTGCTTTACCTCCACACACAGATGAAGCCTGAAATTTCTTATACACAAAAAATGAGCATTTTGGCATAAACAATGTGATCAAGACAGTTTCCATCCTCATCACTGAATCTTGATGGTTTTCTTGAACTTAGATGTAACAGTTCCCCACACACAGGATATTGTGTGTGATACAAGTGGTTTCAACTTGAAAGCTCACTCCCACCAAATGTCTGCATTTCTGTGTGAGCCAAGAAAGACCTAAACTCAACTATAACATATTTCCAAGAAAAAGCCTTTGCTGTTATTCTCTCAGGCACAATTTGTTTCCTAACCAATGATGCTATTTAATCAAAACTCACACTAGTCTTCCTAAAAGCATTTAAAAAACAAAACAAGAAAGAAGCATTTCTGTTCCATAGCTTAGTTCTTAATCATCTAATCAAACTTGATAAATTTTCCACTCTCTCTCTCTCTCCTAAAATGAATTCTTGGCAGCCTTCAGTGAAATAAAAAAAAAAAAAAAAAAAGTTCATGTAGAAGTTCAAAGCAGCAATTTATGTTTCTGATAATTTTAAATTAATTCCTAATCTATGAAGCATAAAGAAACTATGCTTGAGATGCAGCCCACATCCAACCATATGGCTTAAGGAGACAGTGTCTGTGATGTGTGGCTGCAGATCTTTCTGTCCCTGGCATACACACCTGAAGTTCATGCCCCCTAATGTAATTGGACAGTTTTGTTTGTGAAAATGGCCTGTTCTGCCAAATGCTGAAGTCCTTGCTTTGACAGATATATCACTTTTCCAATGTGAGTGTATTTTGAAGAGAGCTGACACATGATCAAGTTCTCTTTAATATCCTTCAACAAACCTGACAGTTGTCCAGCAGGGTCTTGTGCTGCATCCAACTGTCAGCTCCAGCAGAGGCATTATGGGAAAGCTGACTGAGGAAAACAGCAGCAAAGAGGAAAAATCTGATTTATGCTTCTCTGTGTACTCAGCTTAGTATCAAAAACAAGTACCTCAGCTCGTACGTATTTTAGCAGGCCTACATGAACAAAAATCTCCTTAAGCTTCAGGAAAACAGGAGAATAGCCTATTTATATTGTAATTATTTATTTTAGGGATTCATTGCATGTGTCATTATAAGGGACCCCAAATCTCACATGCACAGGTGTTATCCTTTCCAAATCTGAACTGCCTTATAAGTAGCAATAACTGAATGGTTTTTAACTGCTTGGGGTGCTTCAGTTTCATGCAGTTTTTGGAAGGCTCTTTCACTTACAAGAGTCTTCATGTGAAAAGAAAAAAAAAAAAAGTATTTTATAGCATTTTGCTTCTTACATATGCCACCAGTGAGAAAGTCCGTGTTTCCAGAGGGGTCTGGCAATGTAAGCTTAGAATATCCTCTTCAAATTGTTATTTAAGCCAGATGTTGTCATTTTGTCACCTGAAAATTTCGTTTTCCTGCAGGAAGGTAGAGTTTGATTGCAGTCATTTTGTGTTACTTACTGAAATGCAGCCTTGCAACAAGAAGGAATTGAACTGGACCAAGATAATAGCATCAGCCCCATCATCCCCACAGTGAAAGTGGCATTTGTACCCTCAGAGTGCAGCTGATTTCTTTGTCTGAAAACTCCCTCAGCCTGCCATGTGTTTCTGGAAGACTGCAGCAGTCCTTAATGCCCCATTCCCTGCAGGGAACCCCTTTGGCGTGAAGCCTTGTGCCAAAATGCTGCTCTGAGTGTGGGGAGCCCACATTCCCACCTCAGCCTTGGGTACTCAAGACTGTACCAGCTCTGAGCCTGCATGGGCCAAACCCCACATGGAGAGGGAGTCCAGAGAGGCAATTCCAGAGAGGCTGGAGGAGCTGGAGCGGCCCTGCTGTAAATCCAGCTCAGGCTCCTGCTCAGCAGGGCTGGAAATCCCGCGCGCAAACGCCGCTGGACGCACCAGGCCTGAGGTTCTACATAAAAATGACAGAAGGATCTTCTCAGACAGAAAGACAAGTGTTATTGAAACAGTCATAGAGGAGTTGGTCTGAGCAGGAGAATGACCATGTTATCTCTGTTATTCCAGTGCCCCTTTAAATATAGTGCTGAGGTGACTGCCTACTTAGCCTACGGTGAAGGCCACACTTGTCTGCGGTGAAGTCCCATAATCTTAGTTTATTGCATTGCATGTATTGTATTTGCTCAAGCTGCTGCCTGAGGGGGTGCTTGTGGGAAATGTATAGCTTTCTGCTCCCCCCTTCTCTAGCAGACTATTTAGGCTGACATTTATCAATAAATTGCACATATTGTTATACATTTTTCTGTCGGAGCAGCACTACAAGATTATGTGATGAGCACATTTTATCAATCCAGCAACACTTTTTTTTTTCCACCATACAAGGATTTTTTTTCTGCAGAAGTGACTGGAATGTCACAGCTCCAGCATGACCTGATTGCTAAGTCAAACCAGAGATCCAGACAGTTTTCACTGCAGGCCCCGTTTCAGGAAACACTTCTGGGGAAGGCTGTTTCTGGCTGCTCTCCCTTCCCCAGGTCTGTGGACAGCAGGACTGAAGAAAAAAAACCCAGCATGGCCCTCTGTTCCCCACAAAGGCCATAAATCTCCCACAATCAGGCGATTCCTACATTCTGCAGTTCTGTACATCACATTTTCCCCCCATGGGCTAAGCTGCTAAAAGCCACTGCCCTGACCTCCTGTTAACATTTTTTGTTTGTTTTACTTTTTTCCAAGGTAGCAGTATAATGACCCTATGATCAAGATCATGTCAGTTAATCCTCCTTTCAAATCAGCACAACTCTTCCTCATGCATTACATTTAAATTTTCTTTTTAAAATGCCTTTGTCTGAAAGACAAATCATTTGTCTTCAAATTTCATCTGTCAAAACCTAGACAGGCTATTTCCATAGTATATTTTTAATCTTTTTCTGAAGTTTGCATCTTCTGTTTTACTCTCCTCATTAGTTGTACCCACACAGCTGTATTATTTCAAAATGTCACTGTTTTGAACATGAAGAAAGCTCCTAGTAGAAGAATCAGTGGAAGAATCAGAGTTTAAACTTTTTTTAATAAAGGAGCAGAAATTTGTCCTCATGTCTTCTGCAAAATACATGGGAAAGCCATGACTAGACTTTTTACACATCCCCTTTTCCACATAATAATTGGGGAAAATCTATTTTGAGCATTTTGACAGAAGGTGGGAAAGCTGCTGGACACCACACACCCTTAGCTACAAGATTTGTTTAAACACAAGATGTGGTTGGCACTGTGAGCGCCACTCGCTTTGGAAGGGGATAGAATGACTTTGGAAGGTATTAAGACCCCAAACAGAGCAGAAAAACAATGCCAAAGTGATTGAATTCAGCCATCTGGAGGGAGCTCTAAGGCACACTCACCCCAGCACAGCAGCCCTGTTTAAGCCTTCACTGGAGCCACGTGGACATGGCCCAGTGCAGTGCTCTGGAAACCTCCAAAGGAGCCCTGCTGGCTTGGACTGAAGTGGAAAAATGTGATTTGGACACTGGTCCCAGGGCAGCAGAGTGTGAGAGCCACAGAGATGGGCCTCAGTGAGACCACCCCTGTCTCTGCAGCTCAACCCCAGAACAAAATACAGCTCATCTTTGGGTTGGTCCTTGATTTACTCCACTGGTGAAGAGGAAAATCCCAGTGGACATGTTAAGAATTACATTGGAGATCCCCACAGAGACATTTGGCCACAAGTGCCCACTATCTCTTCAATGGCATGGACATGTGGGCAGCAAAGATTAGGGAGTACACTGCAAGTGGCAGGAAGGATGATTATTGGGCAGACAACCTACTTTTTACTTCTCCAAAGTGTGGAATTTTTGCTGAACAGTATAAATGCTGCACACCACTACTGCTGCTGTCCCAAACTTTAACCAAGAACAACAGGGTCTTTGCAATTATGAAGAATTGCCCAATAAACTGTTTTAACTTTAAGCCTTAATGAAGAATTTCAATCCATTTCAACCAAACTATTTTCTTTGGTCCACACTGACTAGCAGACACCACTCTGAAACAAAGAAAAGAATAATACTATAGCAAAAAGAAACAATGAAAGAACTCATTGGTTATGCAAATTCACTGCTGACATTGTTTCATTATTAAAAATGTTTTGGTAAAAGCATTTTGTTGAATCAAGATTGATTGCAACAAAAAGTAAATCCAAGAAAAAAAAATCTAAAGAGATGTCAAATAGTTTTACAGAAGAATTACAATAAGGAGAGTATTTTATGAAACATGCTGACTCTTTGTTCATTCTTGATGGTTAGACACACACATCAATGAAAGATTTGTCACAAGCAACCATCCCAGTTTCTAGTCTTCAGTGAGTTATGTGCTAACTGAAGTCTCTGCATTTGTGAAGTGTTTATGATCACTTCAGAATTAGCAGCTTCCCATGAATGTCAGATTTATGGACAATCTGTTAAATATTTGAATCAGATCTGCTTACCTGAACTAATCCATCTGAAAAAAAACAACCATACTCTCCTCAAATGTCAAGGGTTATGTCATGTCATTTTGTCAGTGCAAAAGAAAACAGAATATTATCAAAAAGAAATTTGCTAACAATCTAGATGTTTGATATATAGAAGTGTTTGGGTTATTGACTCTTCACTACAGCTTGTTTTTCACATTCTTAATTATTGGCTGGTATACCCTCACAGTGCATGGAAGTATAAAATCAAGTCAAAGCTACAGTTCTGAGTTTAACATTAGAATTCAAATAGGAAAATTTCCCCAACATTCCAGAGTCTGAAATAGTATAATATATATGCAGTGCATAGTATGAAATTTGCCTTGTACCAAAACCATTGGAAAGCTTTTGTATGTATTTAGCAGACAGACTATGCCCTTCTAGAGCAGAATTTCAGAATCATTTCAATGCAAGCATTAATGAACTGAGTCCCATAGTGAGGGACCAAAAGGGAGAGGATAGGAAGAGGAAAAGATTGGGAAGGAGGACAAGATACAGGAAATTATAAAGGGGTACAGCAGAGGAGAAAGCTGACTGGATAAAAAACTGACAAAGAGAAAACCACATGTGAAAGAATTGAAGCATGTTGCAAATAACATCTCCAAAGCAGACGTGTATTTGAAACTGTGGGCTGAGCCTTCCTTTTTGTCAATGCTGACTTTTTCAGCCTAATTCTTCTCAGTATATCTCTCAGCTAATTCTGCTCCATTTCCATCCACCTCTACAATACAGGGCACTACTTTCTGTCTCTCAGATCTCCCCTTGAACTCCATTTTCTTCCCAAACCCATGCAACAGAGGCCTATGCCTCTGCATTGATTTTTACACTTTTTCTTTTCTTTCCTGTAGCAGTTTATGGCTCTGTTGGTTCACAACATGTACACACATTGGAAGGATCCACTCCCGCGCATTTCACCCCATCTACTCAAAAAACCTTTAGCCATGTGAACTGTGCACAAAGCAGCACAGTTCTGCAGTAGCACAGTTATATTTCATCTGTGATCTGATATGACCACCCTAGACTGTACCAAAAATAGTGACAGTTTCCTCAAATCATCCTTTACCAATATTCCTGGAGACAACAATTCAAGCTGTTAGAGTTATAGGCCATCCCACTCATTCAAAGTATCCATGTAAATGTTTCTTGCAAAGCATACCTGTACTTAGGCTTTATATCCAACCATCAGTATATACTATATGCACTTAATCAATTTATAATTTCAACATTTTATTATCACATCTCCCAGGGAACTGGTTCAGCTAATGATAATGAATGGTCATGACTGTCATGTTACTGGGATGGCATTTGAAGGGGGAAAAAAAGAAAGAAAAATCCTACCCTCATATGACCAGTGTCACAAGGTTAAATAGTACTGGAGCTCTACCCTCTTGCCTTTTAATGTGGAAAAGACTAAATAAAACATTTTTTAAAGGAGAAAATATGCATGAAAGATAATGAATGGCCATTTTATTAGCTTTGCTATTCGTTTTTCATCTCTGTAGGATAATAAAGGACACATAGATCAGCAAAGCTGTGATGTGATGACCACACTTGGGGTTCTCACAGCCCCTGGTCTCTGACACACTGAGAGCCTCCTCCTCTCTTTGATTCAGTCTTTGGATGCTCAACAGCTCTGAAAAATCATTTTGGACCACAGAAAAATCAGGCATTCGGAAGAGAACTGTTAATAATTCAGGACTAAATTTTCCAATTACATATCCAAAGCAAGTAATTAACTTTCTAAAAACACAAGTTGCCATAGATGGAAAACAGCCCATGTGCAGATTAGGTCTCTTAAAAATAAAACCTGAATTGCTAGGGGAAGTAACACCATTTGTTAATTCTAAGGCTATATATTTTTCTGGAACATGTTTTACCCATATGAATTTTTGTCCTTAACACTATAATCTCTGCAGATATGCATGTCAGCAATTCCTGCCTAACCTAGCTTGCACATGCTTCTCAAGAGGAGAGAAAGAAAAAGTCATCACTAACAGAATCTATATAATTTCATAAGAAATTCACCAAGCAAACCTCTTTTCAATGACTTTTAGCCCAAATGAAAAATTCAAGGTTTTAATAAGTTTAATAACCTTCTGATAGGCATTCAAATTTGAGGTGTTTATCCAAATACCCTCAAGCTTCAGAGAATCCCTTATCACTGCTTCAATTCCTAATAGCTGTCATTCCAATAAATATCAGAGCAATTAAAATCTCTATCAATCAAAAATATTGCTTTCTTACAGGCCTGTCATTTTTTTAAAAGCAAATCCTGATCTACCTTTTCTAACAGCTCTTGGATTTTATAGCAACATATAATAACCATCTGACTGCCTTTATTTCCATTTAACTTTTATCTTTAATGTCTCTGCTGTTTCAACCAAAATATTTATAGCATTTTTTCCTTTGCACACTTAATAATATTGTCTCGGTTTCCTGCTGTGTTTTGCCCTTCATCCTATGAGGAGGGAAGGCAAAGCCAGTGAAACCAGTTCTGGAAGAAAAAGACAAAATTTTTCATTAGTGTTCACAAATCTTATTGAGAGAACAAAGACATCTTCCCACCATGAAGATGCAAAAATATTTCCACGGGCAATGCTGACTATTTCAACAAAACTGGACAAATATCCTAAAAAAAACCCCCTCCTTTCTCTATAGTGTCATATTACAGACTAAAATTGCCACTTTTTCTGACACAACATATTGAAACCCCTGTTTAGACCTTTCTTTTGGTGTCATTTGATTTCTCAGAGGGCAATGGGGGTTAAAAAGGCTGTGGAGAAGCTTGTAGTACTTGTGACATGAAACTGTGATGGCTTGGCAAAGAGATTTAGCTGCAAGAATTGGAAAGAATATCCTGGAATTGAAGGAGGTTGAGACAATAAGCATGAGAAATTAGATATGGTCTGTAAGTGGAGTTGTGACAAGGGCAGCCAGAAAAATAATTCTTCTTACTTAATTGATGAAAAATTAGGAATTCAGCTCTTCTTACACTGCATTCAAATTGAAAGGTGGGCATCCACAAGGAAATATTACAAAGTTGGCTTCTTTCCTGGAGGAAGAGGAGGCAAGCCAGGATAAAACAAGGAGATCTACAAGTTATCATGTATTGTGCATGAAACGTGATCTACACAGAGCTGAACACGAATGGAGTTTGGAAGAACATTCTCCCATTTCCATTTGCTTTAGTGCCTCCAGGACATGACCAAGGAAAGATTTCCACAGCATGGTTTAAGGGAGTGTCCTTCTTTATTAGGCTTTTTTCCTTCCACCTGGTCACCCTCTTTTTTCCATCCCTTCCCATGTCCGGCAGGTTTGAGTGTGGCCAAATAAACCCATTTCTTAATCAGACCTCTTTTTTTTTGGTTTGCCTTTTTTTGATCTTCTATTTTAAGAGCAAGCCCAGTGGTTATTGCCCAGTTATTTGATCTGTCTCAAGTCCTATGGGCCCTATTTTCATCTCTAAAAACAAGCATTAAGGGCTGCCTAGGCAGATGACACCTAAAGGTTAAGAAGGTTGGACACTGTTTAGAGGACAAACTGTCATTCCATTTTTTTCAAACCCAAGCCAAGGTTTTGCAATGCAAATGTAACAGTTTTCTGTGTATTTCGTTTATTCTGTTTCATGTTTTGGCCATTCCACACTCTCCAGAGCACTATTAAGATTAGGAGAGTGGTGTGCAGTGGTTTAAAGAATATGAAAAGAGATATTGTCTAGTGCATGAGTGAGCTTCTGGAGTCTGGATCCTTAAGTCACTTTAACCTTGAGAATTTTATACTGATGCCAGATAAGTATTTTGGGTAAATATATTTCTTGGAAGCTCATAATATATTCAATACTCAAAATCTACTTCCTAGCTAATTTGACTGATTAACTATCCAGACACAGGCGTGTGTTCGTGCACGTGTGTTCCAAAACAAGGTACAAACTTAAAATCAGGGAGCGAGGCAGATGCTTTTTGGTTGATTTGAGTATGATAATCATACAGTTTTTATACACATAAATCTGTTGCTGTGGGTGGAGGTCCAGTTCTGTTTATTCTGATAGTAAATGTGTATATCACAGGTCCAGAGATGGTGGATGACTCTCCAGTAGGGGATTCTGCAAGCTGCAGGCAGCAAACCCTGTACCAATGCTATCAGACAGACCCAGGATATGCAGCCCTCCCAAAATGTCACTAATATAGCTCATGAAACACCCCAATACTCACACCTGTCAGTCCAAACACAGAGTGACAGAACCAGGGTCTGGTGCGAGAAGAAGACACGACCTCCTCACCAGAGACTCTTGTTACACAGGCAAATGGCCACCTCCTTAAAACCATACTTTGAACTCTGTGTAGTACATTATGTTTTAGCATCCCTCGACAAAATATTTACTGTTCCACTTCAGCATTGTTGGTCAACACCATTTTAATTATTTCCAAGACTCTTTCTCTGGATCAAGCTTTTCACTGAACCAGATTCACCTCTTCTTGATTTATTCATGCCCTGTCAAAAACAAAAGTTTCAATCCCTTAATTTAATTAAAATGTTCTTCACTGAGATCATTACATCTTGGAGAGGTGTTTAATTCAAAACTTGCTGTACCCACAATGGTAGTGATTGAGAACAGAAAATCAACTTATGTGATAGTAGTTTGTTAGAATATTTGTTTACTCTTCAACTGAAGCATGCTAATTACAATAAGAGGTCTTCACAAGCAATCCAGTTAGCAAATATGATTGGTTAATAGATAAGGAATGATTCGTGATTAAAAACATACAGAAACAGCATCTGCAGAGGAAGGTTGTTAGACCTGGGGACACATTGTAAAGCGTCAAAAATTGGGTTGACAGAGATGCTTGGGCTGCTGTTTGGATATGGAATCAGACATATTTTTATCACATCTACAAATGGAAACTCATATGTGCATTTGTCTCACTGGAATTGCAGTGGCAGTGGTCATCACTGATAGAAACAATGGCCACCTCTGAACCATGTAAATGTAGATATATTTTCACAAAATCAGAATATTTGGGAAGGGATCATAAAACTATTTGACCAAGCTGCATCCTAGAAACAATTTGACCTCTTTAGAGCATTTTGATTACTAAGAAGAACTGACTATAAGTTAAAAAACCTTAGCCATGACTGAAAATCAGGAATTGCTCACCTCCAGTGAACTTAGCAAGAATGTGGGTTCCAGAGTAAGGATTTTCAGAGGAACAAAAGTCCTTATTGTTGGCTACTCTCAGAAACTCCTATGTGCTGAGTACATACAGGTTGGTGAAAGGCTAAACAAATAGGGTATCAAAGGCAGGTGGTATCTCATTTTTGATTTGTACAGATATGGGAAATCTATCTGTTAATTAATAAGCAGAGAAAGTCCATTAAGTATTGTGTTCTATTATTGTTAACTCAGAAATTATTTCTTTTTTTGACACAAGCCTATTTTAAGTTTGGGGATTTTGAAATGAGAAAGGATTTTGCTCTCTTTCTCCTTAGCCACTGGGGACCTGTGATTGTATGCTTTAATTTAAAAAAATAATAAAACATGCATTGCTTTTAGCAGGTCTTCTGTACACAAGCAGTTCTTGAGTAAATACATTATACCACAATAGGAAAATGAAGCTCTTTATAACGTGTCTTTGTTTGTATTTGCATCCTCACTGTGTGCAGTTCTGGTGCCCCCAAGATGAGAAGAACCTAGATCTGCTGAACAAGTCCAGGGGAGGCAATGAAGTTGAAAAGAGGACTGGAGCACCTGCCCTATGGAAACACAGGAGAAAGTTGGGTTTGTTCAGCCTGGAGAAGAGAACTGTGGGGACCTCACAATATCTAAAGGAGCTACAGGGATGCCACAGAGATGCTCTCCATTGGGAGCTGCAGTGACAGCACAAGGAGTAATGGGTTCAAACTGAAGAAATTTACATTAGATATTAGGAAGAAATTGTTGACTGTGAGGGTGGGGGGTTCTGAACACTTTGCCCAGAGAAATTGTGGGTGCCCCATCCCTGGCGCTGGGATGGGGCTGAATGGGACCCTCCCTGACCCACCTGGTCTGGTGAAAGGTGTCCCTGCCCATGTTAGGGGAAGGAGCAAGATGATCTTTGAGGTCCTTTCCAATCTACGCCATTCTGTGATTCCATGATTCCAGGACTTTCTCAAATACATGTGCCATTTTTGAATCTGTCAGTTAAGTTCCACATCTTCATTTCCCTTACATCCTGCTCACTCATTCTGCATCCCTGACAGCTGATTTCCTCTCTTTTTCCCAGTGAGTCCTATCACACTCAGATCTGGTGCTCTCTTTTCTCCAGCTCAGCCTACATGGTATCTACTCCCAGCTTCTTTAATTTTCTCAGTACTTATCCAGCCCCAGCAGTAACCCCAGCATCTCCTAGCAATGGGCACAGCTTCCTCCTGGCAGGTTTCCACCAAGCCCTGACCCCAGAAACCACCTCAGTCAGGGGAGGCTAATCCTGGGCATCCTCAGTAGCCTGTGAAGCATGAACCTGAGTCAGAACGTACACGCCTCTGCCCTTAGTTTACATTGTAAATGTGAATCCAAGCATTTTATTGTAATTAGCTGGAAGGGGTACAGATTGTAGTTGTTTTATAGAAGCAAAACTATGAAATCTATAAATGTAAAACTGTTATGGTGGCCATAATACATTCAGAGCACTAAATTAAATTATGTCATAATATATAGGCCATTTATAAAAGATATAACTTCTAATGGATTTTTTTTTTTTTTAATGAGGAGTTCCAGATTGAATATCTTGGCAGCTGAACTTTTCTCCTCAGTCGCAGGGGTGCAGACTGTGACAGGGTGATCCCAGCTGGTGTTCCAACCTGGTGTCAGCAGGAGTGACAAGCCAGGTGGCTCCTTCATCTTTTCCTGATCTGGAAGATGAGAAGGATGCTGTGGGGCACAGCACCAGGATCCTGGCTGAGCCCACAGCCTGAGGCAGCCCAGCTGAGCTGATGGGAGCTATTGCAGCTCAATTCTTGCCCATGGAGGAGGGAGGAGGCTGCCTTGGGGCACCTTCCCCTCCCCTGTCAGAAGGGGGCTGCAGAATTCATTCCAGTGAGTGATTTCTGCAGGCACCACAGGACAATCTCAAGTGCTGCCCTCTGTTCCTGCTCATGTGGTCAGCACTCAAAAGGGTGCTGGGAGCTTTCTGCTTCCCTGCTGGAAGTCACCAGTGACTGCTGCTTTCCTCAGCTCCAAAATAAAGCCTTTGCTTTTCATTCCCTCAATTCAGAGGTCTCCAAGAATTGGTCATGGGGCACCAGCACATTGAACACACAAGTGGCACAAACCTTTTTCAAATACTTGCATGGTCTGGCTGGGGATCTCGAGCAGAGCCAGGATCTTGTAATCCTCTCCTGGGTGGATAATTTACTCTCAGAATAGTCTTGATAGCTCCCTCAGGGCTTCTCTGAATATGGATTAGCAGGAGGTTTCTTGCAAGGCTAAGCTCCTCACAGTGAAGGAACTGAGTCCTTTCACTGATGTTAGCTGGTTATCTGTAAAGAAAGATGGATAAATGCACAAAGCTGAGAATTGCTGAGCACAGGAATGCTAAAGTCACTGATTTCCACTGAAAAGGAGCAAATTCCTTACTAGAGCTACTCAAGGATTTTCAGCTGAAATTATTTTCTCTGAAAAATTTCAGGATTCTTCCCCAAAATTATATTCTTTTTACTATCACTGTTCTCAACACCTGCCACTACCTCTGCAGTACTCTGCTGCCACTTAGCAGCAATCCACTTAGGAATGGAAAAGTTAGGTTTGTTTTTCCATAAAAACATTTTCCCAAACAAGGAACAGAAATGTAAATTTTTCTTTGTGGACTACCTTAATTTAATTATTTAGGATCACATTCTGGGGTGGTGCTTTCCCTTGGCAATCACTTTCTGATGGGACAAGAGACCTGAACACAACCCATAATTTGTCCAAGCAGAAGCCTGTACAGTGAATCTAATGCAGAAACACATGGTGCTCTTGGAGTGCACTAAGCAAGAGTGAACTAAAGCCTACTAAATCTCAATTCCACCCCCAAATTAGATGATCTTACTATCAATAACACATGTCATATTCAAAAGCAGCCTGGGCAGCAGATTAAAGGCAGTGATTCTGTCTCTCTACCCTGCTCAGGTGATTTCCCACCTGCAGAGCTGCCCCAGCCCAGGAGGGACCTGGAGCTGCTCAGAGAGCCCAGAGGGGGCTCCAGGATGAGCAGAGGGATGGAGCAGCTCTGCTGGGAGCAAAGGCTGGCACAGCTGGCATTGTTCACCTGGAGAGGAGAAGCTTTGGGGTGGGCTCAGTGTGGCCTTGCAGGGCCTGAAAAAGCCTACAGAGAAACATGGAGAGAGACAGTGTACAGGGGATGGAGTGCCAGGACACAGGGGAATGCCTTCACACTGCCAGGGAGGAGGCTTGGGTTGGATATTGGATAAAATTCTTTACTGTGAGGGTGGGGAGGCCCTGGCACAGGTTGCCCCGAGAAGCTGTGGCTGCCCCATCCTGGAAGTTTCCAAGACCAGGCTGGATGGATATCTGAGCAACCTGGTCTGTTCCGTGGCAAAGGGAACTGGATGGTCTCTAAGATCCCTTCCAACCCAGGCCAATCTGTGACTTCCTGTTCCTGGCTGTGCTATCCCATTTTTCTGAAACACAGCTCCTAAGTGCAAGAAGTGTCTGTGATGTATTTGTGCAGTGCTAACCCAGTGGGACCCTTAAATCCCCTGCAGTCTCTAGATTCTGCTACAACACAAATTACTCATGATAAGGAGGATCTCTACACCATGGGAGCATAATACACTGACACCACTTTATATTTAAATAATTTTTTAGGATTCCCTGGTTCACAAGCATACCAATACCAAAACTGTCAGATAGGCTTCCAGCTATTCCTACTATGGCAAATTCCTGGTTATTTTGCAAATGCTCATTAGGATTTTAAGCTGTAAAGGAGCATCTCTGAAGAATCACCTTACAAAAGTGCACAAATTATTTGTGCAAATGGAGCTGCACTCCATGGATGCAGATATTCCTAGCACCAGTGCCTTTTAAATGGCACTCACAAGAGAAGGCTGTTGAATAGTATTCAGTATTGCCCAACTCTTGCATTTAGCCAAAAAGTGTGGCCTCATCAGAGAATCATTAAAACCCTGACAGAAATAATAGACCATTGGGCATAGAACAAATCTAAACAAGCCCTTTTGGTGGCAATCTATGCAGAAGGAAGCAGAGGTTACCCAACAATAAAGGGAAAAGGAGCTATTTTTATCAGGTGAGTTTCACTGCTGTAGACAAAGAAACTTGCCTGCTAACAAGTGATCCCCACACAATGAATATGTGGGGATATGGCCAGTGCAGAATAGATAGGAGTTGAGGCAAACAGAAAATATTTTGCTGTTCCTCCACTCCAGTCACAATACAACATTGTATCACATGTGGCACTGCAAATCAGGATAGTCCATTACTGTTAATACTAAAAGCAATTTGATCAATGGGGTACAACAGACCCACTGCACCAGGAACTCTGTTTACAGCATCCACGGTGACATTGCAGGCGGACATTTCATTTGCTGGAAAGTTTTCTTTTACACTTCAAGTGCTGCACTTGGGGGTTTATTAAAGGATTTGCCAGAATTAGTTATATCTAAACAGTGGCAATAAACTTCACCACTGGCCCCTTAGCCTGAAGGATTTTGTATTTTCACTGGTCAGTGTTATCCAATCCCCCTGCTTCCCACTACCATCTTCCCTTTGTCTGGTCTGAAACACATTTGTGACTAAACAAATAAACAGCATCAGCTCAGTAGATGGATCTCTAGACCCAAACTCCGGAGTAAATTCCATAATCAACCAGGCTGAATGATGCTTTCAGCAGGCCAGGGCTGATACTCTCTATAATTCACATTCCCTGGGTACACTGCTCCATAATAAAGCTCGAATGTCAGGCATGTCAGCCAAGAGCTAACATACCTGTTTGAACTAGTCCTGTGCCAATGGAAACATATCACAAACTGAAAACATTTAGCCCACTGTATAATTGTAAATGGATTCTTTTTAACCAAATGAAGAATAATCACTTATACATAAGCACACAAATATGTTAAATGTTAATATGTAATAAAGCCTTAAACCACTCCTAGTTGGCATGTTCAGAATAATGTCACTGTAAATAAATACATTGAAGAGGTTTTAGAGTCCAGGACATTTTTGCCCATCAGTAGTATTAGTTTAACAGGACAAACTTTCATTATATTCTGACATTTGGTACACACAGTACGTTGTTTATGCACTAAATGTCAGAATATAAAGATGGTTTAGCCCTTTTATTTATGTATTTAAGAGTTATTAATTTAAGAGTGACCTTATTTAATCAAAACTGCTGTTTAATAAAAATCATGTTCACAGATTTCAAAATAGAGCTTTTGGTTCTGAAGAGACATTAGTTGTTTAACACTCAGATATGTGCTTAGCCTTCCTAAGAATCCTTTTTTCCCCTCTAAGCTTGCAACTCCAGCATGCACAGTGGTTTAATCGTATATTGTTCTCTGAGTACTAACCCTTTACAAATCATATGACATAAAAAGAAAAATAAGTAACATTGTAAAGACAGTAATGAGAACTGTTGAGCTAAAGTGCCTCTTAAAGAAATCCTAATAAATTCCAGAATTTCTAGTCTTCTGGCAAGCTTTCCATTTAGAATAAAATCAATGATCAATGGTTGCAAACAGTCAGCATCAGGCTTGCATGCCTCCAGAGCAGAAAAAACTCATAGACGAAAGATGACATTTAAAGGAAAAAAGCTGACATTGACTCCATCACTGTCATTGCTTCTGCCATAAAGCAGCTTCAAATATTAAAACATTTTTCATCTGTGCTGCATTATTGGCACCAGAAATTGTTTTCTCTCTGTCTGATACTCACTTGAACTGCAGCAGAGCTCCCCAGAGACTCCAGATTGTTACCAAGGCCTCATAACATATTGGCAGTTGATGTGGTGGTGTTCATGTACACTTGCCACTCACAAAGGAGCCTCCCCCCTCCCTCCACACTCACAGGAAAGAGAAAATGCTCCGACAGGAATTTCAGTCAAGTTCAATGAGTTCACTGGCTCGGATGTAGGAGCTGGGGTGCATCGTTGTGAGTGGCCTCCTTGAACGCACTGTGGGTTTGGCTGTGGGGCTGGGGTGGGAGCCTATGTTCTCTGCGCTTCTGATTTTGTGCCAGTGTTTTAAAAAGCTGACCATCTGAATTATGTTTTTTTCAAAATCTCTGCCCTCCCTTTGCATAAATGCCTCTTAATTTGTCTCACATTCTGTGCTCAAGCTGTTCCCAGGTAAGTGTTTCACAACTCAATGGGAAAAGCAGAGCTTTTGTTGATCAGAGCATTTACAATCTGTCACTGGGAGGAGTGGCAGATTTAGAGGCACCATGGAAAGACTTTGCTAGGATAATCTTGGCATAACTTTTAATGCAGACACACCAGTAGTACACAGGTCAGTGAGAACTGATAGGCAAATAAACCCCAACTATTGCATCAGCTCATCGACACAAATTAGGCACCTAAACCTTTACCAGTCTTTAAAACCCTGCTGAAATGGATGAATATGCTGTATTTCAAATCACTAACAAAGCCCCACAAACCCAGGATGTTGTCAAGCACTGGTACACACTCAGTTTATGAAAGATGACACAATTAAATGCAGCTCCATATCATCAGAAATGATTCACGCATCCTCCTACGAGGACGAAGACTGAGCCTTTCATGAACAGAGGCTTCTGTCGGAAGCACTTGCCCAAGATCTAATGTTCAGAGGGCTCTGAGGCAGCAGGACAGGTGAGGCAGCTCTGCCTCCAGTCCCTTTTGTGCATTACGACCATCACAGAGGCTGGAGCCTGAGTCACCTTTGACTTACTATCAAGTGAAAAAACAAAGCAGAGCAAAGACAGGCTGTAAATTATTTTCTGTTATTTTCTACTGTCTTTACCCTCCTTGTCAGTGAATACACCCACCTGGACATTCCAGTGTAAAACAGAATGAATGTTGCAATTTGCAACTCTGTCCAGCAATTTCTTTAAGACCCAGATCTCTGCCCTGTGACATACAAGCAGCATTGTCCACCAGACCCTTTGAGACTATTTGCAGTTGTGGGAAAGCAAAACATTAAGGCTCAGGCTGACAGGAAGCAAAGATTTGCTCACTGTTCACAACTTCACCACCTTCATCCACCTTTTGACCAACAGAGCCAAGGGACTGCTACTCAAAACATTTCCAGCAGCTGGGGCATGACAGCACACAGAAGCTCACTGTGGTCTCTGAGCCTGCAGCACACCTCAGCTCTTACAAGCCATAAACCACTCATGTCAGCATCCCTCACACCACCAGGCTGGGAATTGGCTTGTGATGCTGCTCCTGGTGCCACACTGCTCCTCGTGTCATGATGCTCCTTGTGCCACATCCCTCCCAGTGCCACATCCCTCCCAGTGCCACACTGCCTGCCACCAACCAGTGTCACAGACTGACCCAGCTGCAGGGCAAAATTGGCCCCTGAGGGATTACCCTGCTGCCTGGATGGCTGTGGCTGCTGCATCCTGGCTCCAAAGAGAGGTTGAGCTTCCACTACCATTGTCTCCCTGTGGTGCTGTCTCACCTCATGACACAGGCTTTTAAAAGTCTGAACAACCGGACTTAAAAGGGTTAAAACACATATAACCTGCTCTCTTCCAGAATAGAAACCCTGGAAATCCTTGTCCCTGGGGTAAACCATCACACATGACAAGCTGCTGGTCCCCCTCCTGCCTGGCCCCAGGAGAAGGCCCAGACACCCAGACACCACAGCCCTGAGCCCTCTCACATACCTATGACTGCATTGTGCATCCCATTTGGTGTACAAAGTCAAGACATAAAGAGGAAATGCTGCCAGTGGTGCTGCTCAGAGTGTTATCCACCCTGTGGATAAAGTCTGCAGGTACCAGTGCCCAAACCTGCAATAGGATGGCTGGTTTTACCAAGCTGAGCAAGTTCTGACAATGGCTGGATTACTTGACAGGGCCATGTCTTTGTCTATCATCTGCCCCAAACACAGTTATTTACTTTTCCCTGGAGGTGCTGGAGACCTGACCAGCTGCATGAAAGCCATGGACAAAGGCAAATGCAGTACAGAACTGGGTATTGGTTAACTCCTACCACAGAAGCAAACCAGAAATGGAAAAATGCTATATTGGAGCATAGGATGGCGTAAGGGACAGGGATTAAGGTGAGAGGAGGATGATTTTATTGCCAAAGGATTTAGTTTGTCTCAGAGGAAGGCATCCAGCATCGCTTCCTTTGGGATTTTGTTTTTTTTCACAATGTCACTAGGACACAGTTTCCTGGAGACTGACAGCATTAAAAAAATTATAGGTTTTCAGTCTATGAATAGGAAGTAATCATTTGCCACAGACCTTTTACTGGATATTATCTCATGAGTCATGACCCATATCCAGAGAGCAGCCGTTTGAGCCTGACTTGAAGAGCGAGTGGTTGGTAATGTTCCCCATATATTCCTGCAGGTAACAAGTGATATTTAACTGAGAGGGCCTGCATAACTTGGCTTGCTGGCCCTTTTAACTCAAGTAACTGCCTGAGAGTGAATGACAGACTAGAGAGATTGTGTTGAAAACAAACAGAAAGAGAAATCAAATAAAAAGTATCTGTGTGGGTTGTTTTATTGTGGAAGTGAATGACAGCATTAGGATTTAGACCTCCTAGTTTAACACATCCTGCCTTCCCTAGTTTAATAACTATACACACAACTAAAAGACAGCATATAAAAACATGTAGCGATTTAGTGGATCAGGGTTGCTGTATTTGGATTATCAGGGCATTTAGGGGGGAAAAAAAAAAGAAAGACCACACAGGGAGACAGCGCAAAGAGCCTCTCCACAACCATCTGCCACAACATCACGTAGCTCTGTAAACTGACAGACACTCCTTTAGCAGGGCCCAGGCACGTCAGATGAATCAATCAATCAAAAAAATTCTTATGAAACTTAATCACGGAGGGTCGTGTTAGGGAGTGGGGAACAGATTAAATTACCACGGTATTAGATACGGGAAATGATTTCTGTCAAAACCATCTTTACTGCAATTATAATATGTTAATTATGTATTTCATTAAGTAAGTGGATTAGAGTCTGCACAGATGAAATCACGCTGAAGGCTTTGAATCATTTGCTGAGCGGTGTGGGAGGACTGGTGTGAATGGAACTCAGTTAATTTTGAAAACTTTCACATGCTAAACATGTCCCCCCCCCAAGTGCAGGAAATAAATGCCTCCCAGATTGTTGTGTAAAACATCCAAAGACCACATTAATTTTAGTGATGTAATCAGATCATGGCTGATGTGGTCCAGGAGCTTGTCAAAGATGCCATAAATGTGTTCGTGTATAACAAAGCTGCACTGCTCCAGCCACTGGAGGAAGATAACTTGCACAGGAGACCAGATTTCTTTTTGTCTGTGCTCCAGAACAGAGCAGTGCACAGCACAGAAGGGAATCACAGCCCCCCCTTATTTTAGGTGCTGTATAGTCATGTATGCAGCTGCCAGCACAGGCTGACTGCTACATTTAGTCTGCAAACACGCTGGAGCAGCACAGCTCTGCAGCACCCTGCATCTTTTGTGCTCCTGCCTATTTCTCATTCAATGGCAAAAAGGTACTGGTTTCATAGGAAAGGGCTACTTAATGATGTATGAGCAGTAGCCCTGGTGAGCCAATAACTTGCCATGTGTGTCTGAAGGGACTCATGCTGGGTGACAGCCACTGGTGTCAGTAGAACCAAGCTGATTTACACCATGGCAGGATCTGGCCCAACACTGTAATCTTTATATTTTTCAGAACGGATTATTGATGTCTGTAGGTACAGCAAGAAACCACCTGCAGAAGCTATGTGCAAACCTTTTCTTAGTTTGAATTCTGTGTGAGTGAATGAGAAGGAGAAGTATTTCTGTCTCACTAGCTGGATGTTCCTCCTGCATTTAATGCCACGGTCTTGACGGAGAAAAGAACAGGAAATAAGGGAAGATCATGGTAACTATTGTTCTCCTCACTCCTCAATAAATTAAAAGGCTCATTTTAGAGGTTTATCTTGGAAAGGAAAATTAATGAATAAATAAAAATAAATGTGTCAAGCTATAATTAACAAAAAGAATTGGGCATCTTGTCATAGGATTGTACTCTTAGCAGTAGGTAACCTTCCATTCATAGGAGACTACCCCACATATTAAAAATAAAAGGGCATTCAGTGTCACAAAGGAATAAATCTTTCAGCTCTTGCATATCCCTCTTTTCTTTGGAATAGCTTCCAGGGTAGCAGAAGGTAGTTTAAAATATATCAGAGAAAATAAGAGCAAAATAATTAATTTTAAAAAGAAGAACATATACAATATACATAAATTTGCCTCATCCCAATTATTTAGTTATCAGTAATAATCACAAGGGATTTAAAAGGAGGAAAGAATCTGAGACAGCATAACACCCTGCATGGAGTGAACGTTGGTGTAAATGACTGGAAAAGGTTGGCTGATTTGATGAAAACCCAATCAGACTCTCTAGGGAGATATTACTTTCCTCATTATTCCACTGATTGGCCTTATTTCATCTGAAGAATGCAGCACATTCTTTACAGTGCTGGCAAGCCTCTTTAACAATATCCAAGGAAAAAAAGCCCTATCACCTCTGTAATCGAAACAACAAGGAAATTAACCAGAGTCCCTTTCCTCAGGGAACTGTTACAGAACCCCCAAAATCTCCTGATGGATTGGCACAGAGAGGCCGCGAGGCAAAGGAGGTGGGGTTTTTCTCAGATTTGGCACACAGCAAAAGCCTTTCATAAATTTGCTAAAAGCAACTAAAACAGCAGGCTCAAGCCATAACTCCTCCCTCTGCACTGGAAAAAAAAAATAACACTCGAGTTGTTTGCTTGTAGCAACCTAATCTTAACCAACAGTGACATAATTTACTAAGGGAGTTCGTTCTTCTGATACGAAATTTGTTATGCCCACATCACTGTGCAGGGCTTTGGAATAAAGCAGCAATTTCAAGTCAAGTACAAAACACACTTGTGAAATTCAGTCTGAGAACTGTGTTATCAATGGCCTCAAGCTTGCAATAACTGTTAATTAAGTGTATTTTTCATTATTCTTTAGCAAAGAAGCAAGATTTAATGATGTAAGTTAACAATAGATGATAATTTAGAGTAGTGACAATAGTTTAATTATTCACACACATATAAAAGTTAACTTCATAACTTCTTTGTAAGAACAAGTACATTTAAAATATTTTGAGCAGTGCATACAATTACCACATATGGTGTCTTGCCACACCATTTCTGTGGATACAAGTCAATTTGCTACAGAATTATTTCCTTCAGCAGCGATGCAGGAAAGGAATTCTTAGCCTTAATTTTTTTGTTGCTGCTGTTGTTTGGGAGGAGAACTGACTTTACTAGCAATAGGTAACAGTGGGGCCACTTGGTCAAAAACTGAGTCAGAATCCTCAAACAATGGCTCTCAATATTGCCTAAGCTATTTCCAAACCTTCCACCAAGGCCTTTGTTGAATTACAGGAAATACTGTGGGCAGAGAACAAAATTACAGTCTGTCATAAGCTGGAAAATGGTGCTCAAAACCTACTTGAACACCAAATTCTGAATACATTTGAGTGTCTTGAGACCATCAATATCCTAAACTAAATCTAGATTAAATGTAGTGAAGAATGCTTTCTAAGGGGAGCTTTGTTTCTGGTGTTCTAACAGAAAATCAAAGGGGATATGACTTTGACTCAAAGACTGTGAGTACCCAAGAAAATTATAATTGTAGTGCATTTAAATATAAAATTATTCCAAAGAACCACCTATTGAGTAAGCACTAATGATTCATTCTGTTCAACCAATTCTTCTGTTACAATGCTGTATTTTGTACATCTTGTTCTCCTGGAAATGGACAAGCCTAGGCACCCAAATAGCCAGCAATTTTAGACTAGATTTCCTGATTGGGAATGTGGAGATGCTCCTCAGTTATCACTCAATAAAACCTCTCAAATATGTCTGTCACACAGAGAATTAGAACTCAGTAATAGTATGCAGTATCTATTTTCAGCCAACTCTTTGATTTACTGTTTTCTCCAAAGCTGTGCCTGAAAACCTGCAGGGATAATATGCTGGTAGCCTGATCCACTGGCCCAGTCTGGCCAGTCTTCCTCTCTGCCAAGATCACATTTTAAAAGACAGGTTTTAAAGGACAGATTTAAGACCAATTAAAGATTTGATAGCGTCCGACACCATAAAGAGCTACGATGGTCTCTAATTTCAAAGAAAGGTTCCTCGCCTCAAGACAGAAACATGGAGGAAAAAAAGCCACTGTAGATGCACCCTCTTACACCCATAAAATAGCAGCTGAGCTGGTGGAAAGGTTAAAATTATGAAGAATACTTCCTTTTGCAAGAACTTTCTTGTTTTGTAGGAGTTTTGTTCCTAAGCAAGGCCAGCTGAAAGTGAGGTCAGGCCAAGCTATTAATTTGATTTAGGCATGCATAATTGACACCCACGTTTTGTACTTGCACATCCCTGAGGGTGCTCTTGGGAGGCCCCCTCAAGTTTTGAGTGGTTGCAGAGTAATGATGGAAATGTGGGAGACATTACATTCCTGCTCTGAACTGGCTCAAGTGCAATTAATTACACCTTTTTCTCCTGCTGGATTTGCATTACCATGAAAGCAAGTGCATTTGTTCTTCCAGCAAACACAAGAGCCTTCTTTTTGTCAAGCTTATCAGAGTCACACAATTCAATATTGAATCTTCTTGGGATGAACAAATATTTTGTGTATAACAGAGCCAGAAAACACAACTACCTCAGAATATGCTTGTCCATCAGTGCACTGGGAGCAAGGAGAGACTGCCTGACCTTTGGATGTGTGTTTAGGGGAGCACCTTTTTTAGAAGGTGGTGCCCATGCTCTGGAGCCAAACATCTGTTATTTTATACTAAAACTCTGCTGCTTTTAACAATATCAAGCTCAGTGCCTGTGATTGTTTGCAAAATTCAGACAATAAGACAAAATTCACTGTTTTGCAAGTGATGCTTGCTGAAACCATAATGATAGTTTAAAAGATGAACTAAATAAACTCAAACTTTGCCATGCTATCGAGCATCAGCTCCTTTCCTCTCTGGCCCTCAGAGGAAAGAACTGTGAAGGAAAATCTCAGGATGAGTAGAAGTAGAGGACATGAAGGAAAAGAGATTCAGTGCCACTGAGAACATCTTGAGGAGAAGACACCAGCAGCTCTGTGGTTTGTGTATCTCCTGGGGTGCCTACAACCTGCATGATCTTCTTGCATGACTCTGGTTCATCTTGACAAAAAATATCTGTTCTTGATCTATTGCAGACATTTTTTCTCCAGCAGGCTTTGAAGGTCACAACCATGCCCACATTGGGGACGGGGATGGCTTCCCTCCCACAATAACTGACCTGTGGGTGATTTAGGGGCTGGATCACCCCATGGAGACAGCTCTGCAGGGTGTTTTGCAAGCCCTGCTCACTGCCCTGCCCTCCCCTCCTTGCCCAGGGGCTCTAAGGAGGAGGAGGCACAGCAGCAGCCCTGGGCAAGATCCCTCATCGGAGCTCAGTGCTCCTCACAGTCAGAGCCAGGCAGCCCTGCCTCACATCTGCCTGCACACAGGCAAGGCTCACCTCCCCAAAGACAGCCCATTAACCACTGATGTTTCCATCAAGAGAAACATGCTTTTATTTTCCTGAGAAACAGATGTGAAAGCACATTCCAAGGTACTGTAAGACAGTGATCTCTCAAGACCACACCTTGAGCTGCAACACTGTGGGGAATTTAGCTGGACAAAATCACCCACTGCCTTTGATGAATCCAGAATGCTACACAACACTTATTTATTGCACTCTTCACTAAAGAAGCCTCATTTTGTAATGATGGAATATTATAAAATCTGATTACATTGCACATGACGTGGGCTTATATCTTATCCACAAAATACTTCCATTAAATACGACAATCTTGATGTGCCCTCTTGATCCAAAAAAACCCAAAAAACAAACACCAAAAAAATAAACAAAAAACCCCAAACTGATCTAGGAGATCATTGTTCATCCAAATCGTACAGAAATCAAGCAGCAACATCAACAACTTTAGTAAATACAGCAGCTGAACTTGCTGTACAAAATGTTCATTCAATTCAACTTCATCCCGGCTTCTGAATTTTAAATTAAACTAAACCAAAATATGCCAAATTAGAATAACCTCTGAAATTCCTCCTATATAATTTATTTAGGATTTCCATCTAAAATTCATTAAAATCACTAGCTTGAGCAGAATTTCAACCTTCAGCTTAGAAGGATGTACAACTGAGTAAATTCATTTTTCCTGTTTCATTTCGGTATGGTGCTTAGCTCCAGCATTATACAGAACACCTCACTAAAGGACAAAAAAAGGGGAAAAAAAAAGAAAAAAAAAAGAAAAAAAAACCCTCTTGCTCTCCTGTTTAAAAAAAAAAAAGAAAAATCAACCTGCTTGCAAGTCTTGTGCAGTCATTTATGCTCTTCTTGTAGAACTCAATCTGGCTCATCTTCTAATCCTCTCCAGCTCTCATTTATTCCAATAAACAGATACTGACTCTTGTGTGTCCTGACTCGGGTAGCTGAGCTCAAAATGTGTGTGGTATTTGAAGAAAGCTCTCACAGAGCTGCTTTGGGTGAGGTAAAGTGCTTTGAGACCTGCTCCTTGTTAGGCAAAAAAACCCCAACAAAATAAAATCCTTGCAATATGTGCTGTCCAGTTCCCAGAGGTGGGAACAAAGCTAAGTTAACCTGAGCTGGTCAAGAGGTTGGTTCCTGGAGGCTATGTGAGCTCTGTTCTTGTTAAACACTGACCAAAAAAAAAAAAAATCAAAATGAGATTTTTCTATTCTTCCCCAAGTGGTCCTTAAAGATAAACAAAGAGATGAAGCCAATAGTACTAAAAATATTTGGCCAGCAAAGCAGCCAATTTTAATTTTTGCATACTGATAATGTGGTTGGGCAGTTTTAAAGCCATGTTCACCAACCTGCAGTCAGCTTGTGAGTGCTGATTTCAGACTAAACCCAGCTCTCAGTCAAATCACTTAAGCTTGTCTAGTTTTTCTTTGAAGCCTGGGAAAAATCACAGTTTTTGACCAATTGCCATGGAAAACTATAAATCAGACTCTGGTCATTGAAAGTTAGACTCAGGTTCACCATATGGTTTGTAAACCTGGAGAATCACTGAGCTGAGTTTCTGATGAAATCTGAAACATTAGCTGGTTTCACATGGTTTCAGATTCCCTTGCAAACATTTCAAACTCCCCATTCTCTCAGAGCATAAATTCTTTCATTCATTCCAGAATGTGTTAGGAGATCACAAAGGAAACTTAAGATTAAAAAGAAGGAAAAGGTAGAAACGTACAGTTTTCACAACTGTGTATACAACCAGCTTAATGACCCGGACAAATGCACTTAATTAAGCATTTATGTGCACAATTACCCAGTTTGTGAATAAAGTCTCTACAATTTCGTGTTCTAACCGGATGTCAGATGTGCCTAGACTGTACAGAACCTATGGTAAAACTGACCTTAGCAAAACCTGGCCTTCAGCCTAATCAATTGTTTTATTTATTTCAAGGCGTGTATAAATGTCAGATATATTCAGCACATCAGCTCGGTGTAAAACTCAACAGCCAACCTGGGAGGTTGGGTTTTTGTTTTGCAAGATTGTCAGTGTAACTCACTCTAGGTGTTTTGAAGCTGAGAGAGGTTTTCTTTTTTTATAGCAAAGTACGGAAACAGTTGGAAAAAAACCCAACAAAAACAACCCTGCAGTCTTTTTCCATTTTGGTGAGAAATAGTTAATGTTCCATAGTCTTTGATTTATTTATTAAAAGTATTTTACCAGGAAACACAACAGAGACAGGCCTTCTCATTTACAGTGAGACCCCAGAGAGCAGTAAATTTACATACACAAAGGACTAGCATCAACCCCTGAACCTTTAATGTTTATTTTGATAGCCCACCCTGCTGGTAAGGCCTTTTGTTAAGAAGCCAGGTACAACAAGGCAAGGATCCAAACAAACAACAGTGGCAGCTTTGTTGACCAGGTCATATGATGTCCTGCCCTTGAACAGTACCCCTTGTCTTTTTACCCTTTGCCCCCAGAAAATGAAGTTAGTTAGAGTCCCTGTGGCAGATTTAGCATTTCCTTTCAGTGTCTGCCAATCTATCAAAATTCAGCTACCGCTGTGAACCCATCAACTGAGCGCAAAAAAGAACAAGGCTTACCACGGACCCCCTCAAAGTAGCAATCATTTATCCCTTCCTGAACTTTAGCTGACCTTTGTGAGCACGCCAGCAGTTGGAGCATGCAGCACCTTGGCGGGGACGACCAAGGCTCTGGGTTTTTCTCTCTCCCCACCCAGCCCCAAACCCGAGCTTTTATTTCCTTTCATCGATAAATGCGCTGCGTTCGGGAATAACCACGTGAAGGGAAATAAACTCTTCAGCAAGAGGATGAAATTGAATGAGGATGCAGCATGCAAAAGAATAGAAACAAATAGAAATACTCTGCAGTTTAGCATCACTTTGCAGAGGAGATAAACAAAACAAGTGGATTCCATTCACAAAGATTTATCGGAGGGAGGAGGGGAGATATTGTTCGCAGGACACAAAGATGCATTTATATACAAATAATTGCAAAGTAAAATGAATCATATAGAGCATTTAGCTCCAAAACTGAGACTACCACACGGCTACAATATATTGGCTAAATATTGTGGTGGGTTTGTTTTATTTTTTAAAGCAGCAGGAAAATCTAGATTGCAGGAAGGGTTATACACAGTGTAACTCCCACTGTAAATTTAAACTGACCTAAGGGACATAATTACATACATCTCATCATGAGACAATATACTTTTTATTTGTTTGAATTTTATTTGTATTGGTGAAACTGACCTGAAAGTGACACAAGTTTATTAGAAAAAGGACTCTCAAAAACAGAGTGGGCTGGTCTTCTTACTCAAGATGGATGTGCCAACTTCTAGTATGATTAGAGAAATGGATAACTCACTAACATCTGTGCAAACTACAATAAAAAGGGATTTAGTGTTACCCCAAGGAAGGTAAAAGAGGCTGTCTGTCCATTAAACGCTTTATTACAGTGCCAGCAGCTTTTTTCTAACTCAGTTATTCCTGCACAGAGCTCAGCACTGTGACTGCCTGTCATCCTTACCAGACAGTGCTTGGGGCTCCGTAGTTTTTTTGTGCAAGGTAGATGACAATCAAATGACTCATTGAGCAGGGAAAGCGCCTGACCCCTAGTGAAGGATTAACTACGGAAAGTGAGTGTGATCATGTCACACCATTACTTAGAATTTTCACAGTCAATTTCTGAAAATATGAGATAAGTCCTTAAAGAGACAGCTCTTTCAGGAAGCGCTATGAGCCAGCAGAAATTCCCTCCCAGTACAAAGGCAGGCAGTGCCATCACGGAGACATCTGCTCAGCTGTAAACCAAACACCACCCTTCTCATCACAGCAGACAAGGTTAAGAGCGAGCAAGACAAAAATCAGATGGCTTAGACCATTCAGGTAGTCTAGGCAGAAAGCAAAGTGGTGAGAGGGAGGACTATTAAATCCTGTGCAGTGACACAGTCTCTGTGGTTAGGTTAACACAAGGACTTTGAACATTGTGAACATTAAAATCTCTATGCAAACACAGGTGGGCATTTCAAGGGATCCTTCTTCTATATTAAAAAATAAAGCCTCTCTCACAGTATACCACATGAATGCAACTGCCCAGAGACTGCCCAACAAATCCATTGAACAGAGCAAATTATTCACTCTGCAAACACATCCTGTGTTGTGGATGGGAATGCCTGTCCCTCCGTGGCACTGCTGGACTACTGCAAGGAAATCTCAAGAAAAACCACAAAAATACTTTTGGGTTCACCAGCAGCATTAAGCCCTAGCTTGTTGCCTCTGTGAACCTATTATCACTTTCTCACATTAAAAGCCCCTCGTGGTATAGGAAGAGAGGCCTGACCCATTAATCAGCAAATGAAGGGCCCATTTGCTCTGTTTTTACATAACACGTTTTTTTCATGCACAGTTCTAAATGTGAGATTCATCAAGTTTCCACCTAAAAAAAAAAAAAAGCAATTCAGCCTAAGAACCTCAAAGCTTGGGCGTGCCAAAATGAGTTAACATCTGCTGCTGCCTGAATCTAATTGAAATGATTCATTATAAAATTTACAGATCTGCTTAATGATTTTGTATTTCTTTTTCAGAATCACCTTGTTCATTATCTCACCTTAGGTAAGCTGAATTCAGCAGAGCTGTAGTCTCCCTTCCAGGCTGGAGTTTACATACAACAATTCCAAATAAAGGGAGGATGATTTTTTTCCTTTGACATTGTGTTTGTGATTTTTTTTCTTTTTGTCTTTTTTTTTTTTTTTTTTGGTGAATACACTCCCTCAGAGAAAAGCTCCATTATCATCAAACAGAGACCCATTAGGGGCACCTTGGAAATTTGGACCCTTTTACTAGAACCAGGGCTTAAATAGCACTTTAATTTATGGCAGTTTTCTGGCTGATGGCATTTTTGCTCTCAGGTAAGGTCATCCCAATATATATCCGTTTAGAGAAAGCCAACACAAGAATCTTTTTATGCTTTTTTATTTTCAAGTAGCCAACTACTCAGCTGCTAAAATGTAAGTCACATACAGAATGTATGCATGCTTGATTCTACACTGTTTTTTAAAGGGAAAATGCTTTATGTGTGTGAAAAAGAGAAAAGTGAAAGAAAAAAATGGATAAGCATGTGAATAATTAGATCAGAGATAGATGCCACCTTTTCTCAGTGTTGAAACTGTGAGGAGAAAAAAAGTGCTACCATATAATTGACATAATTGATCTATTTTTTTCCCTTTTTTGCTGCAGTAATTTTTTATGCATGCCATTGTTGCTGTTATTATCCAAGATGTGATCTTGTGTGGTTGATAATACTGACTAGATATGAATACTGGTAAGTACCAGCCAATCACAAATCTATAGTGTCTATTTCTGCATCACCAGGTGCTATCTCATGGGAAATATCCTCTTTTTTGGCAGGCACACAGCGCTCTGCATTATCTGTCATTTTCATTAGATTCAAGCTACAGCTGAGCCAAAAAGACTTAGTTCTAGCATATGTGCTCGAAATGGCCAAGATGAGATTGTCCAAATTCACCCTTTCAGGATTGTATTAGAAAACAACTGGAGCTAAAGCTAAAAATTAGAGCTAGCAAAGTATCTGAATTACATTTGGGAAACTGCAAACACCATAAGCTCAAAAGATTTCCAGCTTATCACAGTCATCACCTCCAAAAGCTCCAAGGAGCCTAAGTCAGCAATTTCTATGTTTTTCAACACTTCTTTTGTACAGACTAAATGTGATGATGTCAACAAAGAAGAGCAAGGACATCACAAGAAGAAAAAATCCTTCTGTTTTCCAGTGGCTCAGAAAACTACAGCTAGAAGCCACTGATTACATGCAAATGCCATATTTAATAGGTCAATGTTATTATATTCTGAGTCAGCACTAATATATTAGTTGGGACTGTTGTTTATTAATAATTCTGTAGCTAAACTATATGAAATGGGACCACGAGCCTTTCTTCAATTACAATAAAATAGTAATACTGTATCCTCCATCTAATGAGGACAGGCTTAATTGGGATGGTTGCTTTATTAAGATACCTCCCAGGAAACTAATTTGGTATAATGTTAGTGAATAGCTGTGACTGCTGTTTAATTGGGATGGTACTAACAAAAACTCTGCTTAATGGGGATACATTTGGTCAGTACCAAGGGGTTAAGTGATACTTAACTTGGTGTTAAATGGGTGTGAAATTCTCAGTTTTGTTCTTTTAATGAAGACATAGCTAACTAGGGGTCAGGCAAGTAAAACAGGCAGGAAAATAGAATTCTATCACTATCATTTTTGTCCTCTCATTTCATTGCAAGAACTTTCAAAATGGCAAATGACTCCTTGATAGCATTCATTCAGTTCCTCAGATACAATCTTCATATTCTGTTAAAATTTATTAGCCTCTGACTTTCAACCTAGTACATTTTCATTGAAAGAAGATTTCACATGACTGAATTCATGTGATTTCATCTTGCATTTAGGAAGCATTTCTGGGTGGTCACTTAGCCAAGGGCTATGGAGAATCCTTTACCCCACTTAAATCTGTTTTAGTTCCATGAGCTGAAGTATGAGTCTTCTGCTTCTCCTATTCAAAGAGATGGAACTGGCAGGAAGGCTCAAAATGAAAATCCAAAGCCATACCCATGTCAGTTCTCCCATCCATATGCATGAGAAAATGTATTTGAAGTAAAGTTCAATCTCCTGTAACAAGCAAATAGCTTACACAGACCTTCCTCCTGCATGTAAGCCTTTTACTCAGGGAACCAGGGAAGCAGAAACAGTAACTTGATCTCAGTGATCAACACAAATATAGGAAGTTTCCAATAGCACTGCACCTACCAGTATCTGTGGTACATATTAGCTAATAAATGTTTTATATCAAGAAGTTTTGGTCTATGGAATGCAAACCCTTAATCATGAGCTCTACACCACATCTAAAACATTTATCAACTAATATTGAATAGCAAACATCTGTAAAAATCAATCTCTTTTTGTGGCTCATTTGCAAACCAAGGAAGAACTAAATTGTGCATAATAAGCACAAAAATGATCAGAAGATCTGCAGAAGTGGCATAAAAAGATAAAAGGATATCCCATTATGGGACTACTGCATATCTTTACCTACAACTAGAATTCAGGGTTTATTGGTGACAGGAAATGAACCTGTTGGCATTTAACAAAAATATTCACAAGAAATCAAGTTGAAGTCTGTGTTTTAAAAATCAAACTTGAAGTATGAGTCCAAAACAGATTTTAGGTCACTGTTAAAATTTAGTATTACCTGGGATGTTGTTTAATTGACTCTTGTTGTACAGTCTCTCTATTCAGATTGGGGGAGCTTTGGGGATCGAATTATACTTTCTTTGGACTACTAAATAAATAATCAAATACCTTTAAGCTACTGTAGTTCAAATCAAGGCCTTCACTATAATCTGCTAAATAAGAAAAATACAGAAACTGTCTTACATTTTGAACTAATTCATTGGCGTGATAATAGAACCAAGATGAGTGACTCTCAAAACACTGAAGAGAAACAATTTATAAATAAAATTTCAAAGAGCCTTTCACGAAGTCTAAAGTTACCCAGTATGTAAATTGCCCTATTAAAAGGCAAGAAGAATTATTAAAAGAAGAATTATGGTTTTTTCAGCAATCAGTTTAATTACATTGAAATATGTCAATAGAGAAATTTAGTAGTTGTGCATAGGAAAAGCCCTTTAGAGAAGTGACTGAGGTGTGACATGAAAACTGAAAAACATTCATGAGCTGAGAAGGTATCAAAGTGCACAGGATCTATTAGTTCTGCAATAAACTAACAGCTTCACCAGTGTGAAGATGCTGACAACATTCTAAGATTGCATTTGGCCTTTTTGTCACATAACGGCTCTTCCATTCTCATAATGGGCACATTAAAAAAGGAGAGTTTTATGCAACTTCTCTTTTGAAAGGAGCCAGAGAATTCTGATGAGAAACACTCCTAATCAGCCCTGAGGAGTATGATACAGGAAGCTTATTCACTTTCTGTAGTGACCTTTTAAAAATAGTTCTTTCCATTCCACATCTCACTGCAGTAGGGTGAACTCAGTTTTGACCAGAAAAATCATCACGTAAAATTCTACCTCAAAATAAGTAGGAACTGGAAGGAACTTCAGGAATACAATTTGGCCCTAAAAACATCTGTGCTTACATCTTCTCTGGAATTTTTTATAAAAAACCTTAAAACTGAAGGTCCTGGCTCAGCCTTTCATTGGGCAATGGTGCCAAGAGGAAAAGGTGAAGGACATGAAATCCAGGGCAGGGCAGGTACAGGTGATGCACCAGAGGGTTCCTGGTGATGAGCAAACTTAGAGATCATCCCAGACCACAACCAAAGCATTGATGGTCAGATGACCACCAGGACTGATGCTCAGCAATAATAATAATATTATTGTGAAGAACTTCACTGATTGGAGCACAATTGTGGCTTTGGGGGCACAAGGAAGATAATGGACCATACCTTGAAAAATCAATTTGTATTTCTCCTGTGGGGACAAATGAGGATTTTGCTGCAGCAAATCTGGAATGCTAATAAGGGCTTAGAAAGGCTCTGGAAGAGGTAAAATACTGCCTTGATTTTGAATAATGGGAAAATATGGTTTGTAATTGGCCTGGGTCTTCAAAATTTGCTTACAGTCATTGTTGGCTAAATACTTTTTCCCAGGATTCTCTGTGTCCTATGATCTGTGGCTGATGAAGGTAGTTAGGGGAAAACATTTAAATGGCAATTTGTGTCTGAACAATTGCTGCAAAAATTAACAAAACTCTGAAATATTATGCAATAGGATCTTTGAAAACTTCCCACATTAAACTGGAGCCATTACCTACACTGCAACTTGAACTTTGAAGAGCTTTGTATGTTATAAAGTCTTGGGGGTATTATATTGTTGTAACAAACATACCTCATATTTTTAAAACAAATATGCACAATGTAACTACAGATAAGGCAAAAAATAACCAAGCAAAATTAACAGGCAAATTCATTGAAGCTTATATTCCATATCAATTTAAGTATCAAGTACTGAATGTGACTGGGTTTTGCACAGTACATAGAGAACCAATACAACTCCACTTTCTTCTTAGTACTGTATGTAATCCCTAGAAAACCACCAACAGCTAATGCAAAAACAAAAGCCCACTGCAGACCTGTGTGCTTTTTGCTTCTCTGAAACTACACAAATTCTCCATTCTGCTGGGGTTAAGGGTTGGTGGTCTCATTTGATCCACAGCGAGCAGCGAGCAGCACGACGTGGCTGGTGAGGCTTTGGCACCATTCAGGGTGATTGGCAGCGTTTGCTCAGGAGAGGCCCGAGGCTGGATGATGAAGTAACTTCCATTATCGAGCACAGACAAGGTCAGCTGCATGCAGAGAGCAGCAGCAACAAGTCCTGGTCCCCAAAGCCTTTGTCCCGCTCAATGTATGCTTTTGTGTTTTGCTGATATGCTTTAACCAAAGAAATGTTTTTCGGCTTTTAACTGCTATGTGCACGGAGGTTATCAAAACTGTGGGGAAAATTACATCCCGTGTACAAGTTAAAAAACAACTGTGCTTATCTACTGCATCTAAAATAATCTGTCATAGATGTTTTTGCAATACTCTAGATAGAATGATTGATTTTAGAGAAGTTGTTTGGACTGTGTCTCTCAGGAAAGCTGTCCATAGAGCAGTAAGTAAGAATAACAGTTGTGTTTGAAGAGTTATACCCAGGTTTGAGAGGCCCACCTGCAGAGCAGCTCAGAGTCCACCAGCTTGCCTACAGAAATAGGGTTGCTTAGACCTGGAATGGAGCATTTCACAGTGCTGTCCGAGCTGAATTTTTCCAATGAAAATCAGAATAACAGTAAACAAGCCTGAAAATCCAATACGAAATTAGAGTTTGTAAGAACGTTCATAGGACCAGCTTAAGTACTGAGAAAGACACTCATAGCACAGCCTGGATTTTATTACCCAGTAGTTCACAGGACAAAGCCATTTAATCAACTGAAATTCAGCTTATGCTAGTGGGCAAGTAACAGTTCTCAATCCTTGCTGTAATCCTAATGCTTTGGTACTTTTGCTTTCCATGAGTCTATCCAGGAGCAAAACCTCTGCTAAGACAAAGCAGCCAGGAAAAGCCTGCAGAAAAGCTCATGCAAGTCAACTTTCCCAACGTGCCCTTAACAGAGCTCTCTTCAGTTTCTTTGTTAAGAGCATTAAATGGTTTCCTTCTCCTACCTGGAGAAACAAAGGCCCTGCTGCCTGGAACTTTGAGTTATTAATTACAGTCCATTTTCTTCCTGGCCAAGGTCTGATCCCAAGGTCACCAGGGAGCACTGACAATATTCCACACTGTGTATTTAGCAGTCCACCTAATCCCTTTCTCTCCTTCCCTCTGTATGTACAGCCATCTCTCATTTGCATGCTGTCAGACAGTGCGGCTTGCAGGGGGGAAAGCAAAATGTACAGTAGACAACGTACCAAATTTCTTTCAAATCACAGGCAACAAAGCCCCCCAAACGACATTCTTAAGTTAAGAAAGAATTCACCTTGCTGGAGCCTCATGATGCTGCTGACAGATTATTCCCATTATATGCATCTATTTACTTTGCTAATCAATTAAAACACTGAAGTTAACATATGCCATATTAAGTGGTACATATGCTATGAAACAGTTTGTTAAAAAAAAAAAGAAAAAAGAAAAAAGCAGAAATACTTTTGTGAACTTCTGTTCCCATCTGATGTTTTAAAACAGTCTTGAAAAATTATCATTTTCTAGCCCAAACACAAAAGCATTTCTCCCACCCTCTGCTGTGGCAGCTGAAGTTAATGAAGGAGACCTTAGGGGAGAAGAGAAGCAAATGAAAAAATCCCCTCTTTGACATGATATTGGCCATCAAATCCTGTAGAAATGTCTTAAAAAATGTTTAGGGTTAAGCAAAGACAAATTGTCTCAGAAATGAAACATCTTGTCTTTAGGCAATAAAATTTGGCTGTGACAATCTCCTGATGACAGAACTCTCTTCTGAAGCTCCTGTGTGACATCATTCCAGCAAGACTGGCCATCCAAGGAGAGGAACATCCCAGCTGTGGTGCCTGGCACATAATGCCCCTTTGGGGATGGATTGCTCAGGATTTCTGTCACTCAGATGAAAACAAGGGAAAATGGGAGGGGGGAAAGCGGGGTTCCCCTGCTTGAAAAGAAGTGGTAAAAAGAGAAATAAGAGTGATTGGTGGTGAGGTTTCCAGGCCTTCCCAGATGGGAGTGACAAGCAAACTGAGTGTGAATGCACACCAGGTCTTTGCCACCAGCCCTGAGCACCCAGAGCATGGATGAGCACATGCAAAGTCAACCTTCCTTGAGTCTCCTTCCTGCCTCATTTCCAACACCCACACACCAATCCCACTGCTTCTCTGGCTGGATTCTTTGTGATTACCTGCTTAGTAAACAGCTACACACAGGCCTTGAACTATATCAGGGATATCAGAACCTAAAATATTTAAAGAGCATTTTTTAAGAGTAAATGTTCTAGTGTGGTTAAACAGCACTCCTGAAGCGCCCCAGGCTTCACACATCATTCTGATGAGGTCATGTCACATTCTGATACTGACATGTCAGGCTTAGGAGGTTTAGACAGGTACAGTTAAATCACATTGCAGCATTGAACTTGCACTTCTAAAATTTTTATCTTGCTTGTACAGCGAGTCAGAATGGCTGGCTTTGCAAACTTGACTGGCCAAAAAAATAAAAAAGGGGGAGGGTGGCTTACCAGGTCTGAAAAAAAAAATAAAAATGAGAGGGGGTGGGCAGTGGAGAAGACCTATATTTCTTTCTACTCCTTCTGTAGACTTGTGTATCCCTGTGTGGAGAAAGAGGGGCAGCAGGAGCAGAATTAACTGCTCTGAGGAACAGCTGCTCATCCCTTGCCAACACACCCATTTCAATTTGGAGTTCCAGGCTGTCACAGACCACTAGGCTCACAGGTTGTTCCTTTCATTGGTGGAGACAGTTCCCATTGCTGGGTAAATCCAACTTCAAACCACCTATGCAGCCATGCTGACCAGATCAAATTTGAAGTTTTAGTGCACGGCACTTTAGTGCACCAGCAGACTCAATTAGGGTGAGCTGCTAAGCTAAATTTGCCCTGCCACCCCCTGGCAGCAAAAAGTTCTCCCTCTCACAAATTTCCCCTGTAAAAAAGCAACACAAAAAGCGTTTCACAGGCTCCTGGATGCCAGGCAGGGGTAATCAGTGAGGAGAGCTGCAGGGATTCATGCAGTGCTATTAGCCTGAACTGCAAACCAAGACACCCAATGATAAAATCTGTTATTCTGCTGTGAGAAGTAGCAGAATGTGTGTAACACCTCTTCTTCCTCACAGTCCATCTCAAAATACCACAGGAGAGAAGAGCAAGCCAGGGCATTGGTGGGGATGTGAGCTGAGGATGCATTTGGAGTGCAGTAGCAAGGACCACACGCTGTCCAAATCCTGCTCTGCAGCATTTCATCTTGTGCTGATGAATTTTGCTCTATCCAGCAGCAGCCAGTTACAAACAGAACCGGATGCTCTGGCCAAGACTGATGTCAGATATTCCTGTATCTTTGTTTCCCATCTCCAGTGGACACCCTCTATTACAAAATCTGCTGGAAATATTTCCTGGCAACATCAGAATCTGCAGTTATTGGGAAACAAGACATAGTCTGCTGTGCTAGAGGGAACTGCTATCAGTACTGGACCTCTTTTTTAAGAGCTTCTAAACTAAACTAAAAATACAAAAAGCCTGAGGAACCTCCAAGTGAATTACAACAATGCAGCTTGTGGAGTAAAACTTGCTTGAAACAGTTGGACTTTCTTTCAGTCTGAAACATGATGTATTGCTAATTCTTTAAATCAATTCTGGGACAATAATGCCCAGGTGTTTTTCAGTCTGAGGGAATATCTGACCATCTTAGCAACAGAAATATATAAAGATGTTTTCCAAATCACAGGAATTGTCACCATGAGCATAACTGAGAACAGAATAAAGACATGACTGAGTTGTGAAGGCTGTTCTAGAGGGTGAGAGCATTCCAACCACAATGTCCAGCTGATTCCTGTGATACACAACCTCCTCCCCAGGAGCTCTCTAGCCCAAGTGTTATCAGTGGAAGTTAAGTCACTTGGTTGAGGTTCTCTCTGAGAAAATTTTTCTCTTTTTGCTGTTCAAAGGCTCCTCTCAACATACATTCTTCAGTCTCTGCTTTTTTTTTCCTCTAGCTCAGTATCTCTTTGCCAACTCCCCTTCCGAGAACCAAGTTTGCCATAGGTGATGATGGGCAAGACTCCTCTCAACACAATTGCTTACCAGAGTCAATTAAATAACTGTTAATGAAGAGTTCCTTTTCCAAATAAAGCACCTTGGTGAAAGGGAAGTTGGAATAAAAAAGCCAAACAAACAAAAAAATCACACTGTGGACTTAAACAAGTTTCCTGAGAGGAAAAGAAAAAAAAGAGGCCACTTTAGATGTCTTGATCATGGTTCTAAAAGTAAGTGTTTTAGTAGAGGTTTAGTAGAACCTGAAGTACTTCAGTTTGCTGAACCTGGACTTTATTCCTTAATATTCATTTATTTCATACTTCTCTTTTCACCAGTGGTTCCAAAAGCAAGAGATTATTTAGCTCCACATAAAATGAAAACATACAAAAATTGTTCTTGCAAAGAAATTTGTTTGCTTTTTGTTTGGTTGGTTTTGTTTGTTTGTTTTTTCTGAAATCATGTTCTCTGAGTCAGGTCTGGACAGAAGGAGACACAACTTCCACATTCCTTCAGGGCTGAAATGAATGTCTTGGAAAACTGAAAGTCCTAGGGGCAAAGTCTTAGACCATTCGATTGGACTGTTTTCCATGAATTTCCATTAATTTTCCATGAAATACTTTCTCCCTTTAAACCAAAATTTAAATTCTGTACATTTCAGGCATGTTACCCCTTTGAGGTGGCAAGGTCTGTGGCTTAGTACTTCAACAACTCCAATTTCTGTAAGGTTTACAGAAATTTCTAAAAGGTCATCTCACTGAAACTCAGCAACATGTTAAACCACAATGGAAAGCAACAAAGTTCCTGGTCTGAAAACATCACTTTTTTTTTTTTCCCTTCCTAAAGTTTCACTCAAAACATGTTCCAGTCCCAGCACCCAATTTCCTTAAGGAATTAAAGATGGCAATTTTGTGCTTCAAGACTCAACCTCTGGTTGTTTGATGGCAATCAGAGGTCAATTCATTTTAAACTGCTTGATCATGTCATTTTACTTGACCATTTTTGCCTTAATTGCAGATCACATTGGCTGTAGCACAGTATTCTATAAATACTTGAACAATCTGTTCAATAGAGTGATAAAGCTAAGCAATTTAAAAAATAAGTTGAGCTATGTCACCTTCTTGTCAACTAAGCTACTAATTTAACTATATGTAGAACTTATATAATGAACTGCTATGCTGAGCACTGGGTAGAATTTCTAGTTATTGGCTTTCAGTGCTCATTAAGGTGAGAGATGACAGGACTGGCCACGTGTTCCCATACAGCTGGATATCACTGAGCTTATAACTAACCTGGCTGGAACAGAATTAAAAACACTTATCAGCATTTAAGGAATGGGCTATTTCAGCAGTAGCCTAGTCCTGCTTGCCCAAGCCCTCATGTTTTACTGTTCCTACTGTGGATGACAGTAGTTTTAATTATCACAAATATTTTTATATACAGTTGCTAAAATTGTTTCCTGTGCCCCAGCTCTGCCCAGGCCATGGTGTCCCTAAATCTTCTTGCTGATCCCATCTCACCCTCATCCTTACATTCCAGGTTCTGGAGGCCACTTCTGCCTCCTCCACCACACCCTCATTACAAAGGTCATTTTGGAAGGACCTAAACTGCCTTCAGCTGTCCCTGCCCATCTGCCACTCAGTCATGAGCTGTCAGAGGAGAGGTTTCTCTTCAAACCTGAATTCCCATTGGTGTGCAAACAGACCACAGGGAAGCACATGGCATCTCTGAACCCAGGAACCTGGGAGAGAATTTGTAACAGCAGGTGGCTGAAAAATCACCTTGATAGCAATTCAGCATTCTGCTTCAAAAACATCTTTCTTAGGATCCCTTCCTGGACACACTACTGTAGCAGGTAACTCCTGAAAAAAAACCAACCCTTTGCAACTTGGGAAAATGATGATTTAGACATCAGAGTGACCAGAATATCATATGAGTATGAAACACACACACATAGAGGAATGGGCAATGTCAACCATCTGTCCAGTAGCATTCACTGAACAGGTCATAGAAACCATAATTTCACAATTCAACATTAAAAAATAGTTACAGAACACTTTTTCCAGTAGATTTCTGTCTTGGAGCCGTAACCGTAAAATTTACCGAGACACAAGGCCCATCCCAGGCTTTTCCTCTGTT
This sequence comes from Zonotrichia leucophrys gambelii, assembly GCF_028769735.1. Taxonomy (NCBI): domain Eukaryota; kingdom Metazoa; phylum Chordata; class Aves; order Passeriformes; family Passerellidae; genus Zonotrichia; species Zonotrichia leucophrys. The sequence continues at coordinate 15,279,132 of NC_088181.1, forward strand.
GGGATATTTAGCAGGACTTCCCATGTAAATCCTCTTCTCTGTAATAAATTATGAATATCCCTAAAACTGAGAACAAGTTGGAGTTTAAACTCTAAAATTGCAGACTTCTACCTAGGACGCAGTTGTGAATTTTTCTTAGGAACTCCCCTTCATTTTCCACCTTTCATTTTAAAAGATTATTTTTTTATTCTTTCACTTTAGAAACATTCTTACAAACCCTTTCTTTCCATTCAGTTTTCAAAGTAAGACATGGAGAATTTGCTGAAGCTAAGGAAGTTCTTCCACTGTTTCTGTAGTGCAGAGGGAAAAAACTGGTTGCAGCTTGCACTTAATTCCCTCCCTCCTACAAATAGTTTCCTTCCTGCTCTCATCTCTCTACTGGATTTTCACAGAATTCCCAGTACTGCTGGAAAATGAACATTTTAAAAGGCCAAATCACCCCACAGCCAATAGAGCAGTAATACACACATGTCCTGCAGGGGAACAAAGCCAGTGTTTAACAGGACTTTCTCACACGTGCTCCACCTCTGCGTCCCCACCAGCAGAGGAGTTTCCTGCAGCATGGGGAGGCACACAGAGATCATGAGCTTGCATACACAATCTGGCCTGGGTTCCCTGGCTCCGAGCAGAGCTGCCACAGCCCACCCTTTCCAAGACAGGAACCTTTTCCTGCTGCCAGTAACTTAAAAAGTCATGTCATTCAAATAGTTTAAATCTGTCCTGAGAAATCAGAGTCAAATCACATGCCTGATGGGAGCTGTTAAGGCTGCACAAAATAGAATTTTTTCATTCCCTACTTCTCGAACAACAACAAAAAAACTTCCCAGGAAATTCCACTAAGACTATTGAGAGATTGTGATTTATTTTATGAAACTTAAGCACTCACAAGATAGGAAATACTAAAATTAGGTGGTCCATATGACTTCAAATCTGCTTTCTTTTTAAGTGTAACATAAACTGTCTTTAATTATATTATTACTGTTCTCCACACAAGCCCTGCATCATGCAGTATATGGGGAGCACCACAACTCAGGGAAAGAGGGGCTATTCCAAGAATATCTTTTCAGCTCTCTGTTTCACTTTCTGCCTCTGATGAGTTTGCTCTGAGGAATGCTGAATTGCTTTGACATCTAGTATCTGCATGCCTCAAAATTCCTGATGGTGTTTCTCTACAGGGAGATGGACAATAATACTCATCCCATTTTGCAATGCAAAAAAGCCCCTGAGTGAGTCTGGGGCATGAGTTAAAGCCTCTTGTCTCCAGCTTCCAGATCTGCATATGTGATCACTGCCTGACCAACCTGATCCACCACTGTAAGAGCTCAGGAATTCTGCTGTTCAGGCCCCACATGTTCCATGCTGAGCAGAAGGATTTGTGATTGAGTTTTCTTGCATATTATTAATTCTCATGTTTTAGCCATGTCTTTTCTCTCCTTGCAGTAAAAAAGTAACAAGGGATGTTGTTAACCTCCAACTGTTAGAGCCACTAAGGCAAGGATAACTGCCTTGTAGACAATTACCTGATATTGTTCCTGAGTTTATGTCCAGAAAACTGTTCATGCCATGGTCTAGGAGAAGGCAAGTGGGGCAAAATCCTATAGGAAAAAAAAAAATTTACATGATCTGGGAGCTAAAAAAATCACGTATGTGCCAGGCAACACCAACAAAGTACAGTTTGAATAAGTAGCTTAAACCTCCAGAATTTTCTAAAAGTCAAGTGTTTACAAGTGAGACTGCAATGGTCTTACAGGAGCGTGCCATGTGCTCAAAATCCTACAGGTTCTTTAGTTCAATCAGTTCTAAATGTTAGTTGTTTCTAGGAAAGCAGCACAAAATAACAATCATATTGTTTTATATTTTCTTCTGACTTCCTTTATCTCATTTTTTTTTCAAAATGGCAATCCATCCCACAGAAGATATTCTATTTCTACCTTAGATCCTTTTCACATGACTGAAATTTCTATTACAGCTTCAACTCTGAATTTGCAAGGAAGGAAGGAACAGGATGTGAAAGTTGCAATAAGAGAAGCAATTTATGTGCCACGAATATTAGCTTTTCTACACTCTTGCAGTGAGTGTGATAAGGCACCCATGTACTGTATGCACAGAATGAAACCTTTCCTTAGCAAACAGAAACTGAAATGTTTGCCCAAAGGATCAAAGATTCACACTGCAAAAGACTAATATTAGAGGGCAAGATAACCAATTAGTGTTTCCAGACCAGGTGCAGAACTGAGTATTATATTTAACTCAGCTACAAATTTCATCCTTTGCCCTCTATAAACTCCCACGGCAACGCAGACTGTGAACATGGGAGGAGTGAGCAATTTCTAACAAGATCTATCTATGGAACCATAGGCAAATTCAGATACAATTCATCATCAAAGCATTTGCTGTTAATATAGGAACCATGTTTCTATTCTAGTGTCTTATCACTTTTTAGTATGCTTAAATGCAGCTAAGAGAAAGTCAAACTGTGAGCCCTTAGCAGTGATTTCTGATTTCTCAGCCTCAGATATCCTCTGAAGAATAAAGTACTAACCAAAGTCAGGTTTGGCTTTGCAACTTGATCCTGTACATAGCAAACTGGGAGGTAAGGGACCAAAATGTCTTAAAATACCACCACAGATTGTTTCTATCCCTTCCAGAATTTCCAGGCTCATCCTATCATCTATGCTTGCTAAATACATTCAGTGAAGGGTTATGTAATAAATATGGTAACATCTGGAAGCCTACAACATTCAGCACTGTTTAGTTAACATTTAAAAGTGTGGGCTGTGCAGAATTCAGGTGGGAGAGCACAGATCCATCACCAAGGATATCAGTATTAGGGAAATGGAGAGGGCTGTGTGGACACTGACAACTTTCCAGCATATCATTATTGTCATCATTATAAATGATAACTGCTACTTCCTACTTAATTTCCACTCTTCAGAGTGCATCCATCCCCTTCTGTTGGCTTCTGATTCCCTTTTTTCCCCCACTTTTCTCCTTTCCAGCAAAGGAGAGGTGCACAGTTGGCCTAACACGCCGTCCCCTCTCTAATAATGCCCCTTACATTAGTGCCAAGCAGTCAAGCTTTGCTAAAGCACTGAAGTAATTCCACAATACCCTCACTGCTGTGGAAACTGCTGAGCAAAACCCTCACACAATGGCTCTCCCTGGCATTCTTTAACCCTGTTGGTGATGATAAAGTCTCATAAATCTAGGTAAATCTTTAATTATACCTTAGGAGCACTCTGATATTATAACTATGAAGCAGTAATAAAGAATATGCTGACAATTACCTCTAGTAAGTCTACACTTTATTGAAGAGGGGGAATTGCTTCTAGGGTTAATCTAGAGTAGCATCATGGGTTCTTGCTGCTATTTTTGGTTTGCCTTTGCTAAGCCAATTTTTATGGGTTAGCATATATGCATAGAGCACACAACACCTGCACTTCTTATTTTTGGCATGTATTTATCTCCTCCAGCTTTTTCCTTTTCTCTGGAACATTTAGAGTTCTTGGTATCAGAAAGCCACTTTGGATCTGGTAAAAATAAAGATCTAACTACACTTTTGCTGTGCATGGCTCTTTCCACTGGCAGATCTTCTTCACTGCAACTCTGGTTGAAAATTAGCAAAGGTGGACCTCTCACTGTGGCTTTGGGGCTCTGGTGATATTGGCAGAAAATCAGAACACGTTTGACTCTAGGATATATCTTTGCTTTTAAATGTCAGTGTTACATTTGCATGTATTTTCTACTAGTTTATGCAAGTTATTTATATCTTAAAGCAAAGAGTACATTTTAACTTGTGTGAATGATGCTGGAAGAATAGCACGTTCTTTTACTTTGCTAATTAAATCATCTTGAAAAATGGTCTAGGTGGTAAGTGACAGGATTAACAAGGGCACTTTGCAGGATTTTGATGTTTTCTTGATTAGATGGGGAGTATTTTATATGGAAGCAGTATTTGATGAAGTGGTTTTAGCAATGTGAATGAATGCATGGCCCTAGTTTATCTCAGTATCTTCATGAAGAAGCCATCTGAGCTGTCAAGGAAGCCCAGCCAAGAGTGAAAATGACCTTAGCTCACAGCTAAGCAAAAGGTCAGCTGAAAAGAATAGTTGGAAACATTATTCTTAGTTCTGATCCTTTGGGCTAGCCACTGTTACTCTCAACAAGTATAAGGCATTGCACTGAAATTTAACAGGTCAAAATTACAGAAATATTAGGTCTAAATCCCACAGAATTATTTTCACTTTTATTTTGCTTCCCCAATGAATTTTGAGAAAATATTTTAATAGAAAAATTGAATTTTCTATTAAAAAAAATAGCACACTGCAACAATTTTGTGAAAGAGGACTATATTTTAAATAGTTGCATGTCAAGGCAACTTTTTTGAAATAGGAAGAGAGAGGGTCCAAATACTTCTATTGGCAACAGCCACAAAACTCTCTTAGCCTCTTCCAAATGTGATTCCTAAACCTTTCTATTTTTAAGCTGGAAGAAATAATAAAACTGTCAAAATGTTTACATATATTGCCTACCACCTGAGGTCTCAGACTGCTCTGTCAATATCCTATTAATTGCATTATAAATTTTATAGAGCTGGAAAGTATAAAAATTCCCATTTTACAGATGGGGAAATGGGAATATTAAGAATTCATGTACTCAGTCACACAGGAACCAGCAAGAAAGAGGGCTACAATGAAGATCTCCAATTGCCCAACAGCAGAGCTCGTTAGACAGAAGTCGAGCAAAGAAAAATATTGCATTTGTCCCTGTGATTTCAGTCTTCTAGATATGAAATAGTTTGGTACTAACACAATAGCAACACATTTCCATGGATTGCTCCAGGAGGACAGCAATTTGGAGCAAGTTACAGTAACTCTCTGGCCAAATGCAACACAAATAGACCTTTACAAAAATAAATTGCGAAATAACAAATGGTAACAAATATTTTTTTTCATTGAAATATTAAAAAGGAAAGCAAATAAAAGCCAGGGAGGATTATCAAAGAGCTACCCTACCTTCATAAAAATTCAGTGTTGGTAAATGCAATAGCCTGGATTTAGTTTGCATATGTTATATTAATCCTGGTCATACACAGAATGGAATATGGAGGGTATAAAGAGATCACATACAAAGCACTCTCCTTGAGATCTTTAAAATTACAAAATCCAAAATCACCCACAGAGAATGAACTGGGAAAGGTCATATCCACTGCTTCTAACCTGTGTGACAGATGTCATTCAGGAGTTGAATTTGATTGGATTTTATTTGCAAGACTACATGTGTCATGTATATTTTCACAGGATTTGTCCCATACTCTGGTCAGGTTTCTCCCCATTGACAATCTCACTCCAGCCACCTCTCAGTCTGTGCATGTTCCTCTCAGAAAAATCGATTCCAGTCATACAAAAAAACCTCAGTCACTAAAAACAAATATGTTGCAGTATCTAAATCTCAAAGTACCTTGCAAAAATTCACAAAATGAGGCTCAGAAACCTCTTAGGAAAAAATTTCTTTATAAATGTCTTCAAAAAAATTTTTTTTCCACACAAAAAGAGAACAGCTTCTCTGGGAAAACATTCCTTTGGCAAAACATGAAATCAGAATTTTGTGTTTCCAAAAGAAATTGCAGAAAAATTGATCACCCCAAAAGGTAAATCTCAAATGGAAAAAAAACCAAAAAAAACAAAAACAACAAAACCAAAGCTTCCTTCCATTGGAAAATCATTTATACTTTGACCAAACCAAACTCCACACATTATTTACCTAAATAACGGATATAGTATCAGTAGCCAATATCCTGTCAGCTAAAGTTCTTTTAAAAGTTATTTCCTTACTTCCTCTGTGATTCCACTTTGTTTTTATTCCCTTCCTAACTATAGTTCTGGGAATAGTTTATTGATTGTGACTCATGGCTTGAAATTACACAGATTTGGAAATCCACCACTATCTCCACTTCTGACAAGTAAATTCAAGTTGTATTAGAGTTTAAGAAAACTTGAGGAATATTGTGTGTCAAACTTTTGACAGAGAGGCTGCCTCCTGAAGCCTAACTGTCTGTAAGTAAGTGAAAAATTTCAGAGTTCATTAGACCAGGAAGAACTTTTTGCTGCTTCTTTTTATATTACTGTATTTTTTCAAGAATATTTGAAGTTACGCTAGTAGGCAGGTACTTCAATGCTACTTTTTTTTTTTCTTTTTTGTTAATGTATTTACTAATATATCATTTTCCCAGGACAGTTTTGAACAATTTACATCCAGCTCCATGTTGGATGAATTTCAACTTAGCATAAACACTGCTTGTGTAATCCAGGCTTTAGAAAGTTATTTCCTAACCCGAGCAGGAATAAATGGATGCCTATGACTTAGCATACTTTTGTCAGTCTGAAATTTCAACCCAGCCACAGCGCCTGCTCTGCCCAGCTTCTGCCTGACCCCCTCTCCATAGATTTGGGGCAGGGCAAAACTCCTTTGCAGAGTTCAGTGGGATTTGGTTTTGCTCTTCCCTCTGTCACAATACAGACTGGCCACATCTGATGGGGGATAAAGGTATTAACACTGGTGTTATTGATGGTATTAAATTCTCACAAGAGTTTGATTGGTGTCTCCTGCTTACATTCCCAGGATTACTGTAAATCAGGTCTTGTACCAGGAAAGAATTCCCCTGAGTGAAATAACAAGGAACTTGGGACTAGCAGAAGTTAGTCTCTTCTGTACTGGAAGGATTGACTGATTTCATAAGATTGTTTGTCTTTTTTATCTGCTTCAGGAGTTCTTTCTTGTAATATTTCCACATTTCAAAACTGTGGCCCTATTCTGATGGTAAAGGCTTTATGATTTTTTCAGAGCTATATTTACATAATTGATATGTATTTATTTGTCAGCAAGTACACTGTGGTTTTGGGGGTGGGAGGTTCATGGAGGGGACTTTGCTTTGTCCCTCCCACTCCAACATTTCCATGGACAGATCCAGAGATTCCCACTAGCAGATCATCTGCCCCATCTCACACAAAATGCCATCATCACAAAGTGCCTCTAAGGGCACCAGGAATCACCTATCATGCACAGATCCCCAGATAAAAATGCAGAAAGATCCTCCAGCCTGCCAGCACAATAAACAGCAAATCCTCTAAGTTAACCATCAATTTCAGTTCCAGTAGATGAGCTACAGGCACACTGGTGTAACAAAGCAAGCACAGTTTTCCCTCCTTGAACTCTTACATTTTAGGAAGCTCAATACCTAAAGTTAGCCCGTGTGTGTTTGCTGTTTGGAAGTGAAGCCTGTATTCTTCTAATTCTGAGGCACATATTGACAGGTTGTCACCTTTCAACTGCTTTCCAATCCACCAGACCAGAGCTTTCAGAGAGAGCATTTTGTAGGAGTGTGTGTGCTAAGCACACATTCCTGGAGCTCCAAATAGACCTAGTGATCCAAAAGCACAGGTATTCCAGGTTTTGGACAGTTAGTTGAAGGATGTGCCTATTTTTTTTGCCCTGATTTCTTCAGTGTCTGTGATTTAAATACAAAATCAAGATAGATGCATGGGAAAGAACTATTAACGTAGCGTTTAAAAAGATTTTATCTATTACATTGAAAGTTAAAATTGAAAGTTAAATTAAAAGCAACAATGCCAATGATAAAAAAATATGTTGATAGAAATGTTAAATAGGACAATTTTACTGTAGGCAAGTGGTTTCCAACTTCAATTGAATTCCTAATTAAAGCCATGACTGCTATTTATTGTGCAATATGCTTATTTGGTGCTGCAGCATCTGCTGCTTGAAAGCAGCATTCACCCTCCTCTCCTGGGTTAATTTAAGTTCACCCGCCTCCCCTCAGTTCAGAGCCTGCACTGGAGTCTCACAGAATGGGAATTCAGCACATTGCAGAGATTTAGTACCTATTGCAAAGCCCAAATCTTCTTTAATAAACACGTTCTAAGGAGTAACAAAGCTAGTTTGGAAGTGGCAGGGGCTGCACACAGAGCACCAAGGTGTCCCTGTGTGTGCTGTTTGGGGACGTGCCTGAAGGGTCCATGTGTGAAGTTCCCTCTCAGGAGAATTGGATGATTAAGGGGAGAAACGTCCCTGTGCAACCCACAGCTCCCATCCCACAAACCCAGCCACCCTGAAAATAAAAGGCAGGGCAAAGTGCTTCCTTTCTCCCCCTCTTTCCTTCTTCAGCAGCTTCAGGCACGGTGATTTATCACCAACGTGGCTTCTCTCCTGAGGAATGGAATCCCTTTGGAGCAGCACCACAGCACCCAGGCACAGCCCAGGGCTGCTGGGCTGGTGCTCCACAGACACAGGGCAGCATCTTCCCTTTTCTCTGCACTTCTTTAGGAATTTAAATGAACAGGCAGAAACAATTGTGGGGTAAAGCTGGGGTCAGCACGAGAGACTCCTTTGCCCACAGCCCCATATGGAGGGAGGAGGAGGAGGCCACCGAGGGGACAGCGTTGTGCACAGCATTCCCTCTGGGCCAGCTCGGCCTCCTGGCCCTCAGCACGCTCAGCAGCTGCTGGGCACAGCCTGGCACACACAGCAGCTCCTCCAGAAGGGCCCTGGGCAGGACAGAGCCAGTGCCCAGGCCAGAGCTGTGTCCCCAGCCTGGATGAGCACTGACACCCCAGCTCCTCCAAGAGCTGAGGCTCTCTGAGACAGGCGGAGAAGATAAACCTCTAAATCCTCACGAGCAAATACTTCCCTTAACAGCAGAAAAAAAGCATGCAAACATTTGTGCTAAAAATCAGGAGTTCTGCACTGTCCTCAGAGACGTACAGCCAGTACCTCAAGCCTACAAACTTATGCAGAAAAAGGTGGAGGACAAAGAGACAAGTTTTGTTAAAGTCTCCCAAGAAGCTGCACGGATTACCAGCAGGACCCACTTCACTCACTGCAGGTGAAAAAATCAAGAAGCATCGCAAAAAATCAGAATTATGGCTGGAAATATGCCTACATATTTTTCAGATAAGCACCTAGAGCAAAGGGGTCTCTCTGAACCAAGCCACACACCCTTAAACATCCCAAGGTTTTGGTGGCGCAGAAGAGAGTCAGCACTGAGCTGTCACCTGTTCTCAGCAGAGCACCAAGGCTGGAGGGGACTCCAGAAATTGCCAATCCTCTTTTCCTGTCAAGTCCTGCTCTTTCTCCAGGTGCCTGCACAGCAGCAGAGCTGGGGCAGAGCACCCCAATCAGGCAGGGACAGGGGAGATGCTGAATCAAGGCTCCTCCTGCACTGCCAACACTCTGCATCTCTCTCAGATGCTAATTCTGATAGTGATTTTTTTGTTTATTTGTTGTTCCAGGTCTTATGTAAAGCATCTTGTTTGTTGATGTGACAGCCTGGGGGTCCATTTGGCTGCTCTGTCCAGGGCTGGCTGTGCCAGGGCCAGCCAGCAAACAGAGCAAAAACTGAAAACCTTTGCACGAAGAGGCTGCTCTTGCCAAGGACCATAGAATAGGACTGAAACATTAAGGAATTTTTGGTGACTGTTTGGGGGAGGGAGAGAATTATATGTTAAAACATCAGAATTCTCTTCCAGCATAGTTTAAATTGCTTCACAATACTGATTAAAATAACAGAACATTATAGCTTGCTTAACTAAACATTATATTTCTAAATCCATTTCCAATTGTTTTCCTTCAATTTAAACATTTTGAGTAATTTTATTGCTATTCATACCTGCTTGATTTTTTTTTATTAGAAATTAAAATGCATATTTTTTATCTAGGTTACAGAGTTCTGGTACATTTAACTCTTTCACGTCTGCAGACTGAGAACAGGAGAGATATCAATGGCAAAACTACAGTGCCTGTCCACTGGATTAAAATATTTATATTGGGAGACACTTTTTTGGGAATAATGGGGGAAGGAAGGGGAAAAGGAAGGGGAAAAGGAAGGGGAAAAGGAAGGGGAAAAGGAAGGGGAAAAGGAAGGGGAAAAGGAAGGGGAAAAGGAAGGGGAAAAGGAAGGGGAAAAGGAAGGGGAAAAGGAAGGGGAAAAGGAAGGGGAAAAGGAAGGGAGGGTTGCAACATCAAGACTAACATTTCATTTTCTTCATACATATTCCTTCACAGTATTTTTGGGGGCTTTCTGTCCCTACTTTGATCTTGTCATTAAAAAAAATAAAAGAAAAGCTCCAGCAGTTTTAAGAAACAAAAATTGGAAGCAATTGTGACTAAACAAAAAGCATCTTTTAGACTGTGAGTTCTAAATACACTTCTGCAGCAAGACAGGACCTAGAGATCTTCTCATGAAGTGAGGCAACTCTCATCAGTGCTGAGAGCCATCCCTGGCTGGAGCCAAGCTGCACATCAGCTGAAATCCCCTCTTTCTACTCGACACCTCCCCCTTTTCCCTTTCCCCAGCCACCCTGCACAGCAAGGTTTCTCCCTGATGGCACAAGTCCACACCACCACCCTTCATAAAGTGGGGTTCCCCCTGGGAGCTGGGGCAGAGATGGTAAAACTGCCCCCACCACATTCATACCTGAGCATTTCTAATTTCCCCAAGTCAGCAGGGGACGTTCAGAGACCACTAAGTGCTGGTAACCACATCAAAACATTAATTAACACAACTATATTCCCACACAAATAAAACATTAATATGGTAATTTCTAGCCTATAACCAGCTGGTATCTTTTCCCCAGCTATATAGATAGTAGGATTAACAGTGCAAAGCAAGTATTATAACAAAGTCAAATTAATATCACCTTTTCCCAGTTTCATAATTCAGAATCAAACAATAAATTATAGAAGTCCTTTAGAAACCCTCCCTCATGAAATACTTCTCCTCAATCCATGCTCAGGGTGTAAATCCCTTTCCACAGAGTTTTCATGGTTTCTGTGTATTTCAAGGCTACTCAGTGACAAAAATCTCAGCCTGGACACCTGTGATTGTCAAAAGGCCCAAGATAACTCCTCTGTTTTGTTTTTTTTCTGCAGGAGGGGTACTCAGTTAATGCTTAGAAATTGTTTTTTAATTTTTTTAAAAATCATCTCAGGCTCAAGCTACACTTGTCAAAAAACACACAAATATATTTCTCTTCACTCTGCACCAATTTTGGCATTGCCTTCAATGATAAATGCATTTCATGAACGTTAACACATTATACATACATAATTTGAAAGAACTACGGGGAAAACAAGCAGCAAAAATATGAGCAATGTCAGTTAATGAAAAGCTCACATTTTCAAACTAGTGTTTGGCTAATTAAAATTGAATTAAGTGACTACAACATTAACTATATCAACTATTTAGCATAAAAAGTTGTTAAATATATCATATTGTATGTAGGAAGATCCTTGCAATCTTTAATTGTAAGAAATAGTCATGTACTATTTAATTGCACAACTTGGTAGGCAATAAAATCAGTTACATGAATTATATTTAGTAAAATATTTTAAAACATGTTGTTTTTAAGATTGTGAAATTTTATGGGTAGTGTAATAGGACTGAAGCACATTCTTAATTACATAATTATTTGCATTTTCAAAGTCCAGCTAACAGCATAACTGGTCTTGTTTTTCCAGTCTAAGGTAGAAAAAGACATCATGTGCTTTGAATTCACTAACAAATAATTTTGAATCCTCACTTGAATAATTTTTCCATAAAATTTTGACCGAGTTAATCCAATATCAGACCATAGAGAGTCCTCCTATTATTCATGGAACAGGTGTTCAGTTCCTCATGATCGTAAATCCTCAAACATAGACAAAAACTTTCAGCAACACTTTAAGCGGATACGAACATTATCACAATTAGCATATTTCAAAAAAACAAAGCCCAACAAGCCTGAATATGTCCAATAAGGTGGTTTTTTTTTTAATACTATTATTATCATCAAACTTCTGACATGGGGAAATTCAATGCTTTTTCTTCATGCATAAAGAGTTGTGCCATTTCTTCATCTATTACAATGATTATCTTTTGATTTCAAAAATTAGAAGGGTTTCACATCCTATTTACCTCCCAGCATATACAGGCAGTTATCAACTTTTTCAAGATGTCCATGCTACTCATTGCTGTACAGAAATATGATCACCAGCCAGGGCAGGGATTAAGGAAGAGTACCACATAAGAAAAAAAAAAAATCAGGTAGTACTCAAAGATCATTAAAACAATCCATGTTAAAAGTGTTTTCCACACTATCTATAGTATGACTCACCAAGTCCAGGCTCCTGGTGTCACACACAGGGAAAAGCTCAAAGCACAGAACCCCTGGGAAGCTCTGCTGCTCTTGGAGCATCCCCAGAGCCCTCATCTCAGCAGCACTTGTTTGCCTGGTTTCACACAATAGCACCTGTCCTCCCTCATTACCAATCAGCAGTTTGGCCACCAGCTTAAAGGGGAAGTAGCCTGACTGATGGAGGATGATGGAATAAGGAACATGCTTCCCACAGCCAGGGCAATAAACACAATCTCTTAAATTAAATCTCTCTGAATTAGAAATTTCCTGCTCTGTTTTTAATATGATCCTAAGTAGTAGCAAGAGCTGTCATTCCCAGCTCTGCATGCACCACTCTGGTGTAACTCATCTATCACTAAGTCATTTGAAAGCCACATTTTATGAAGCCTTGAGCTAAACTGCAGTTAATCATCTGGGCATGGCCCAGAAAACCTATCAGTGATTGCAAGGGAAAAAAAAAAAAACAGCAGAGAAAAGGCACAAGAAAGAAACACTAAAGCTTCTCATCTGTTGCATTTGAGCAGGAATTGGTGTTTGTACAAGCAGGAAGGTGCCATGAGCTGCTGGTGCCAGCTGTGCATCCACAGCACCCACCAGTGCAGCACCCACCAGTGCAGCACCTAGGGTTACAATCCACATGCAAGGAAGGAAATTTTCAAAAAACCAAGTACCTAACAACAAAACAAACAGCAAAGAAACTCAGCTGCAGTGCACACACATGGTCCTTACTTGAGCCTCAAGCTGTGTCACTGAGGGGCAGTTCATGGAGCTGGCAGACCCATCCACATTCACTCCCTGCCTCCCTTTCTTTTCCTAATTTCCCAATTTCCCAAGCTCCCTTTCTTTCCTAAGAAAGAGCTTGCCAGATAGCTGATGTTACTCAGGCAGCTCTTACTGCTGTAATTCTGTACAACCTCCTTTTGGGTTTGTTGGTTTGTTGGATTTTTTTTAACATTAAACACCTTCTAATTGTTAGTTTCCCTCATCTCAATTTTCCCTGACTGTCTTGTTAAAATCAAAAAACACACATTGTTAGCAGAGTGCCATATGCTGTCCTGGAGAGTCTCACACAAACAAAATTTAACTATCAGAATCAAGTGGTCTTTAGAGCACTTGTTGAACCCATTCTACCTTAATAAATCAAAGCCTTGATTCCACATTTCATATCAGTTTCCAAGTTTCATAAGGGATATAGACAAATGAAAGCAAATTATGAGGTCAACTGATACATTTTATTGCCATCCTTTGTAGACAGGGCGATCCACTGGATGATAATGCTGTTTTAAAGTGCTGTTTTGTGATCATCTCAATTTACTTAACACTCATTCTTACATTAATATTTATCATGTCTGATGAGAATTGATATAAACAAGTATAATCAAGATTATTTTAGCATCCTTATTACACAAATGCTTTTGGGTAATTTTATGAAAGAGAGAAACATGGTTGTGTATTTATTCAGAGCTACAAGTATCCCACAGGCAAGTCATCTTAATGACAAAATTACTCATTTTAGAGCTATAGATGTAGTCATAGTTCAGTTGTAATGGAGAGTCCGGTGGACTGGAGGCATTGGAAGAGAATTTGAGGGTACTAAATTGTTTTGCTCTGGAGAATGAGAGTTTTGGGGTAATTCAACTGCTGTTTTATACCAGCTAAGGCAAGGTTATGGGAGGGTCCCTGCACACCTCCTGCCTTGCATGGGATGATCCAAGCACAGCCAATGCCTCCTGAAGCACTCCTTCCCTTGGAAAAATCAGCTGCAAGTTTTACATATGAAGCACAGGAGAAAATGCTGGAAAAAGGTAACAAAAAGATGGAGAAACTTATTCAGTGTGGGACACTGCCCCGCATATTTTAACAAGTAAAATACATCCAGAGTTTATGTCAGCCTGGAAGAGCTTTGACTGGCTGAGAGAGAAGTTTGGGGTCTTCCAAGACCCTTGGATGCAAAAACATGCTGGAAATGCCAGGAAAGGAACAGAACCCTCCCTTTGGATCCTGCTGTGATTCTCTGGTGGAGAACACAAGAGGCATCATTTTCTCTGTTTGCTTTAGCAATTATTTTATCTTTCATCAATAACCAAGTCATCCCTAGGGCATTAATCCAAAAATCTTAAAAAAACACAAGATAGTTCCTTAAACTAAAAAAAGCTTCCACTGCTGGCTTTTCAGCCAAAATGATATCATACACTCTTATGTACTTACCTAAAAATTTTAACACAAAACCCTTTTTCCTGAGGCAGATGGCTTTGTGGGCCAGTCTTATGTCAATCTCACAAAACAGTTGTGTTTTTCTCCACCCTGGTGGAATAGCACACCCTTTGGTGTTGTGCTGCTCTGGTTTCTGGGCCATAATCTGGGAGTGGATTGTACTCAGGTCTCAGTCTCTGCTCACCAGGTTAACTCCTGCCTCTCAAGCAGCAAGGAACACATTGCAACATGGATCTTATGCTAAAAATCACCCTGCAATGGGAGCTAGGGACATTTAAGTTGTCAGGCAAAGACAGAAGACACACATTAGGAGAATGCAACCCAGAATAACCAGACTTTCCCCTTTACCTCTGAGGGTAATGGCATTAGAAACCCATACAGCACTTTACCAGCCATTGCTCTCTGAGGAAGATCTGTGTCTTTCACTTGAATTATTAGTTTGAAAGCCAGAGCGTACAAGGTAGAAATCATCCCTAAAATTTGGATGAAGAAATGGCTGCAAAATGAATTGAAGCATTTAGAGTTCCTTGTTTTTCCAGGATTTTTTTCTCTTTTTCTGAAACTGGAATATAAGAGTTACTAGCAGAAGAAAAACTACTTTCCCTTGTCAGACAAAGTTTATGAGTTATGTTTGTTGCAGATGAAGAAAGACTTGATGAGAAGTGCTTGCACTCAAAAGCTTCAAGCAGATGATGAATAATTTTTTATTAAATCTCTGATACGAAAAGTTTGCAAATCCATTTACTGCCAAAAAAAAAAAAAAAGAAGGAAAAAAATTTGGTTCTCTTATAGTATGAAAAAGTGCAAACACAAGAAAAGTCATCTTCCATGATTATATAATGATATATTCCTTTTAAATGAATATTGCAAGCCAGGAGAGGGGAAAAGGTCAGGAAGATGACTAAAGATGTTAGCAAGAGTTTAAGTATCAGTACTGCTTATTACTGCTCATCATTAGCATCAGTATTACCACCAACCACAGCTGGGGAATCTGAGCTGGTGCTTCAGCAGACTCTGCATCATTATATTCTAGAGATTATGAAAAAGTCAGACTTCACCCCCCTCTCAGTGCCAGTGACATCATGCAAACAGCAAAGTGCACCCAGGGCTGCAAGGGGACACGAGGACAGCAGTGCAGAGCTGAAAGGTGACACAGCCTCCTGCCACCAGCTCTGTCTGCTGGGCTACAAGGTGACATGACTTCTTCTGGAGTTTTTGTAGATTTTCTTTTCTTTACATCCTGCAGGGTGGTCCTCTCTCCTGTGCCACTTCCATGTTGGGACAGCTGAGCTCTGCACCATGAAAATGTTGTCCTGTCATCATTGCTGAAGGTGTATGTGATGGGGACACAAGAGGAAGGGCTGGGGTCCCTTCTGGCATGGACACCATGGTTTGGTAACTCATTCTCATGGTATTGTCACTGCCGAGAATTCTGAGCTGCAAGGTGACCAAAAGTCCTATTTAAAATCCAATGTTTTGGGCTTGAATACCCACACTTTGTTGCAGACATCTTTTATGAAAAATCCTTTCCTTATAATTTTTCCTCCTGAGAAGCTGAGAAGCCTCAGGAACAAAATGTAAGCAATGGTTATCTGCTGCTGTGGAATGCAACAGGTGCATCTGTGATTGGTCTCATGTTGGATGTTTGTAATTAATGGCCAATCACAGTCAGCTGGTTCAGACAGAGAGGAGAGCCACAAACCTTTCTTATCATTCCTTCCTATTCTATTCTTAGCCAGCCTTCTGATGAAACCTTTTCTTCTATTCTTTTAGTATAGTTTTAATGTAATATATATCATAAAATCATAAATCAGCCTTCTGAAACATGGAGTCAGATCCTCATCTCTTCCCTCTTCCAAGAACCCCTCTGAACACTGTCACAAGACTTGACACTCAACCTCTTGCTAACATGGATTTGACTAAATTGGATACAATGCCTGTAAATTACATGATGCATTCTTTTACATGCAAGGCTGGGGGAGCATTTATGTACTTTCATAGAGAAATTTCAGTTCCTTATATGAACAGCAATGGCATCATGTAGAACTAGAAGATGTGGGTATTAATATGACATTATATTTCCATACAACTGGAAAGTAACTTTCATGCATCTTTGTAATCTAATCCACCTCTATATCTTTTTTACCTCAGTATTTTTATTTCTCATTTTCAGAATGCACCTCCAGAAGAAGAGGGGGTGATGGAATTCTTAAACCAATTTCTGTGATTTGGAAGCAAATCACCAGGGCATGAAACCTGTAATTAGCTCTGGTGAACGTGTCTGTAAATCAGGCAACCGTACAACTGCACTTGGGCTCTCTGAGATGTGAGTTTCAGTGCAAGGGAAATATTCTCAGTTTCTTTTGGTGATTGCAGCCACTGAAGCACAGCCTCCTGAGGTGTTTGGTTTTGCATTAGGATCATCAGTTGGATTTCTGGTAGTGCTTGCATTCACCATTGTGACCCATCCCCTCCTTTCCTTTCCATATCTAGCTCAGATTTTACTCTGTGTGTGAGCAGAGGCTGGTGCTATCAGAAATTCCACATCATGGAATTCCACATATGACACAGCTCCACCTTCAACACAAGTATTGTCACACAGCTTAAGGGATGTGACTTTACTGCCACTCAACTTTGCCTCCTGCTGAGAACCAAAATTCGATAAGACAAAAATCCATGACAAATAGTAGAATAATATTTGAAATGTCTTTGAATAGGGCTCTCTGCATTCAAAATCACTTAAGTTTCTGCTTCTTTGTTACTCCTCCTGGAATAAAGCCCAGATTTCTCTGAGCATTGCCCCTGGATTCCAGACCTTTGTGGAGAACAGGGAAGGTTGGCTGAGGAAACTGCAACCACTTCAGAGGAATCAGACACAACCTTGCCTTTTAAAGCAGTTTATCCTAATGTATTTAGACAACTGCCAGGTCACTTGCAGGCCCACACAGTTTTACATTGTTTCCCAAGGAAGAAATTCAGTCAGAGGTTTTTCTCCAAGGGACTGACTGCATCTCACTCAACGCCTGTTTGGAATATGAGAAGATAAAACAAAAACATTTGTCCAGCATTTACAAGAGAAAAATTGCAAGAGAACTTTGTTATTAAAGAAATGCAAGTATTGGAAGGGGGAAAAAAAGGTTATATCTCTGCTGGACTGTAAATCCAAAGGGAGATAGGAAACTAGAAAATGCAATTGAAGGCTTTATATATAAGTTTAAGCATTTAACAGTGAGGGATCACCTTTCTGTAATGTTTGAAAACTGCACCATATCCTGTCTTAGTTCATAACTTGGAATGATTTGTCCAGGAATGCTTTGATTAACAACAACAGCAACAAAAAATTTAAAATATTTTGGCATTTTAACACACTTTCTGCCTTCCACTGGTTCAAAGGCTTTAGGAGCAGCATTAAAAACTCTCAAAATATCCCAGGCAGTTACAGTTTGCAGTGGGCTGTTGTGAGGCTCCAGTTACTGAGGAATCTAGCAAAGGTTTTCCTATCTAATTGTGTAACAGGCTGTGGGGAATGTCCACTCAGAGCCTAATTTTGATGGTACAGTCTCAATAATGGTAACAAGTGGAAGCATAAGGAACCTTTGATTGGTGTTGCACAGTTCTGAGTGTGGAAGACTTGGCCACCCAACAGAGCCTGCACAGCTGCACGGCCCCTTGGAAGGCAGCTCTGGCTCCATGGGATGCTGACAGATGATGGCTCTGGGGCAAGGACACAGGAGAAACAAATCAAAAAAAGTGACTTTATGACTCTGGATGCAGCTCTGCAGAAATCTTCTCTGGTGAACAAAACCTGTTTGAGACATTCCCACCCCAGTCACGGGCCCATGGTCACTTCAGCACTGCTGCTCACTCACTCTGCAGTCTGGCTTTACAAAAATCCAAAAGCCCAGCTCCTCTCTGCTGCTGAAAATGTCAAAAAAGCCTCAAAAAGCCAACTTGCCCAGCCCCGGTTTCGCTCTGTTATGAACCATTGTCCCTCAGACTCCTCTGTCCCCAAATGACTCCTCCTCCTCCCTTCCTGCCCTGGCTCCTGCCTGCTGCTCCCCTGAAAGGCACCCTCATCATCATCATCATCATCATCATCATCATCCCTCCCCCCTCAGCACATCCCGAGCTCCCTGTCAGCTACTGAGGCTGCACAGCAAGGCAGAAATACAAAATTCAAAGGATCAAAACTCAGTTCCAGTGGCCAATAAAATGTGTCACTATATAATTACTCTATGACATCACTACAGGGCACAGGGAAGGTTGTTTACTTGGCTGAATTAGGTATTTCCCCACTTTAACATGTTTGCCTTTCTTTTAACTTCCTTTGTGTCTATTGAATTTTGTTGTTTTAGGGATAATTACAACACCCTCTTTTTTTTCTTTTACCCCCAAGTTACCAAAAATGTACTCTCAATTTCAAATCTACTTTAATTCAATGTTTCCATTAGGGAATATCCAGAGCTCCTTGTATTCTTCAACTGAATTCTGAAAAATAGCCAATTAAGAATTCTGCTATAAAAATTAGTGGCACTCATCTACAATTCTCAGCTTGATATCCCTGGTTAATTTTTTAACCTCCCAACAGCTGAATTCTAAAAAAATAACTTGAGACACAGGATATTTTTCACTCGCAGGTGGGTGACAGGAACCTGTTCCCAGGTGAAAAACACTGTCAGAATCAAGGACAGCTATACCTTCTCCCTCTATCATTTTTCTCTGTAGCAAGTCGTTTTCTGACTTGGACACCAACCCTCAGTTCTTCCCTTTCAAGTGTATTTTCCCACTGAGGAAGGCAGGAGAGCCTTGGAGATCCATGGGTGTCACAGACATCTTTTATGGAAAATCCTTTCCTAAGGGTTTTTCCTCCTGAGAAGCTGAGAGACCTCAGGAACAAAATGTAAACAATGGTTATCTGTTGCTGTGGAATGCAACAGTGCATCTGTGATTGGACGTTTGTAATTGATGGCCAATCACAGTCAGCTGGCTCGGACAGAGAGCCGAGCCCCAAACCTTGGTTTTTATTCTTTGCTATTCTATTCTTAGCTAGCCTTCTGATGAAACCTTTCTTCTATTCTTTTAGTACAGTTTTAATGCAATATATATCATAAAATAATAAATCAGCCTTCTGAAACACGGAGTCAGATCCTCATCCCTTCCCTCACCCAAGAACCCCTGTGAGCACGGTCGCACCTGGGCATCTGCTGCTGCTCCTGGCCAGCAGTGCCCGAGCTCTGCCTGTCCTGCTCCAGGGGCTCCAGGTGCGGGACATCAAACCCCATCTATTGGAATATGAATCCCAATATTACCAGGTAGATTGTGTCTGGGCCAGTCTGACCCTTGCTGCTGGGCCAAAGGCGGCAGCTGTGGTGTATCACCCCAGAGACACCTTTAGCTTGCTGGTGGTTGCAGCTAGGCAGCCGAACAAGTCCAGGCTTGTTAGGAACTCCTTTTACCTCAGGACGAAGGCTTCAGGCGAATGGTGAGGAGGAAAAGGAGATGGATTCTGCTGGAGGGTTATATCCAGAGTTTTATTCCATGGTCACAGAGGTCTGAATCTTGACAACAGATCCAACAGAATAGTGACCACATCCAACACCTGCAGCTCCATGTGAGCCATGGAGGTGGAAGAAAAGGGAAGGCACCACAATGGCAGTTGCCCATCTAAGGCACGTTTTTGGGTCTAAATAAGTGGTAAGGGGAAAAAATAACCAACAGTTTTCCACAGCTGTGGGAATGCAAACCCACCACCTCCAAATCAGCATTAGAATTTGGAGTCGTCCTGATGTGAAGCTCTTACAGAAGCTGAAGACCAACCTTATTCTCTAATATTTGCCCCTAGACCTAAGCACTGCTGTGGGAATAAAAATTGCTCTGAAAATTATAAAGTGAAAAGTGAGGATTTTTCCTAAATCCTTTTAATGACATCTGCATACACCTAGAATATAACTTTTATTTTTTTCTCTCATCTAGTCATTACATTAGTGGAAAGGTCTGTAAGATTATGGGGATAAGTCTTTTGGATTTGAGGGAGTTTTAGGGCTTTTACTTTTATTTTTCCTTGTGGATTTTGGCTGCTTTAGAAGGGACAGCCTGCTATAACAGGTGCACTGCAGACAGGTGCTGCATAAGGTTCCCTACATAACTCTGCCAATGCTTTTCAATCATGATCCACAACACCCCTGTTACTCCTGTGTGGGGCCTCCCCTCTGCTGCAATTGCCAAGGTTGTGAATTATGCCATCTTGTATTGATTTGGACAAATGTCCACTCCTGCCTAGGTCACACCACTGCTCCTGGCTGGCAGGCAGCACAAACCCAGCCTTGGAAAACCCAAACCCAGCCCTTACCCCACTGTGCTGCCTCTCCCACAGTTCTTCTTCTTGATTCAGGCACACATTATGTACCCTGGCTCCCATGCAGAAGATTTGTGGCAATTGCATGATGTATGAGGTGCCATTTGTAAAATATTATTTAGTGTAAAACATGATGTTTTTCCCGTTGATTTACAAGTTGGATTTATAAATCTGAACTTCTCACAGTTTGAGTTATATATCTCGCCTCTGATTTATAAAACTCACCAGTAAATCTTGAGCAGAAAGTTTTGATTCAGAAATCATTATTTTAAACATTAGATTTAGCTAAAACATTCAACTGCATTATAAGTCATGAAATGGATTTACATGCACCAATCTGGATTTACAAATTTTACAGCAGATTTACAAATCACCCTGAGAAATTCCTAAATAAAATGCTTTGATTTATAAATCTTCACTTTCCACTTAGGATACAAGTGACTGATTTACTATTCTGAAGCTATACAATAATGATTTAGTCATAAAATCCTACTTTTACTTTAAGTTAAAATTCTGATTTATAAATTGGTTTACTGCAATACAGACCACAAAAAAAAAAGTAAAATTGTTTGGTGCAGGACTACTTTGCAAACAGCCCCTGCACACATGAAAGGCAAGACATTTCTGACAGGTCATAGGGAACCAACTGATCAGAGTTAGCAGCAGGACAAAGAAACAGAAAAAAAAATTGGGATGAAGAAATTCTTTATTTCTCAGTAATAAGCCCAAGGTTTCGAGATAGAACATTTTGACTACTCTGTCAAAATCATTTCACAGTTCAAAAAGCTTCCTGTAACCCTGATCTCAACCCCCAACTACAGGAAAATAATTTGTGTGCCTCCAACAACTCCAGGAGTTATGGGAAGTTCTATTGAATATCATGAGGAGATTCCCTAAACACTGCAGGAAATTTGTTCCTCTCAAGTGAACTTAATGTTTTCCAGCTTTTAGGATCAGATGTCATTTATTTGCACCATTCCAGCCCAGGTGCTTTCAAGTATTCAAAACTGAGTAGGAAAATAGGAAAGAATAAGAGTGAAGGAGACTTCTACAATTGCCTCACTCTTTGAGGGGCTACAAAAGCCCCTACAGGACCAACAGGGCATTTAAATATTTCAGAAACTTGAGCAGGAGTTCATCATGAATACCTGTCAAGGATTCAGGTGGGATACTGGGTTCAGACAGAATTGTCACACAGCACAAACATAAAATGCAGCAGAACAGAAATTAAACAGTCCATTTTCCATAAGAGCCACATATCTTGGGAATGTTTTGGCAATATTTTTTTAGAAATGATTAATAGCAGGTTTCATCCAAAAAGCAACATTCAGAGTAACTATCCGGAATCCCCTGAAGAAAGCCAAGTATCCTGTCAAACTGAGGGACACAGTGCCAGCACCCAACCATGGCAGAAGTTCCACTCCATAAATCTTCAGGGATTGTGAGCAGCCTGGAGAGCCCCATTGGTCTGAGGGGGATTTTCTTTATGCAGGTAGCTCTGACAGAGGCCATCAGCAACACTGATTCTGGGTGAAGTTCTCCTTAACACAACTGCAATGGTTCCATAATACAAACTTGCTGGAGCACAGGGCTAGAAATCATGACTAACAATTCATCCTCACTTCTAACATGGAATCACCAAGACCTAAATGTCCTTCCAGACATTTGGGCTCCTAACTTCTAAGGGAATTAAGGCATTTGCTTAACTCTGAGGTTCTGACCCCAAAAATGTCTTTAAATTGCCTCTTCCTGCCTTTTCTAGGAGTTTCCACCCCTGTACAAAGGGTCTGATCACAGCAGCAGTGCTGGGACCTGGAAAAACTGGGATTTTGGGGTACTGTGGGGAAAATACTGAACCTCTCCCTGCTCTCTCTCTCCTGCCCATATAAATATCCAATACATGAAATGTACTTCTTCTTAAAATTATGCCCATGAATTGATGCTCTTTGTTAATCTTGAATGGTTCCTTTTAGTAAAATGGCACATGAGAAACCAAGAGCTTGTACTGTGTTCTCCTAATGACAGATACACTACTTACAGTGTTCAAAAATTATTTTCCATTTGTAAAATGGAGACTATATCCTTAAAGCACTCAAATGTATAGATGAAAATGGAATATAAGAACAAGGTATTCTTTTATTACGAGATTATTCTTAAATTCAAGTTTTCTGAAACTATTGCATGTGATTTTACTGTCATATTTTTGGAGTAGAAGAAATATTTACACAGGATTGAATCCCTAGAACTTAAAAAATGAAATTAAGGTCTAATCCAAAGCCAAAGAGAGGAATGGCAGTGCTTTAGATTCCATCACCAAGCTCTAAATCAGGCCTCTTCTTGCTGGTACAGATCATATAGCTGGTACAAATTCCAGTAAGCTCAAATGCAGGTGAAAAATGATAATGTACATATAGACCATACTTGCTGCAGCTATAACCAAGTGAATTGCTCTAGAAGGGGTGACAAAAGAAACCACCCAAGTTTCATTTGTGATTTCATATCTGCAGTTTCTCCAGTCAGATTCTGGAAGGTGTGGGTAAGCCACCTCAAAGTGAGACCATGTAGTGGGGAGGTACCTTTATGGTCAGATTTGCATTTAGCATTTCCCACGTTCTCTGTATTATTAGATAACTCATATTTCCTTATCAACCTTTCAAAAATCTTCCTCCATTTTGATATATACCTATATATACACATATAAAAAAATATAATTATAATAGAATATATATTATATATATTATATATTCTAGATATTATATATATAATATAATATATAACATATAAAATATATTCTATCTATTATCTAGAATATATTATATTATATTATATATAATATATTATATATAATATATACTATATTATCTATATTATATATTATATTATATATTATATAGTATATATATAATATATCTAATATATATATACACCTACCTTTCTAAATTCACTTGGAAATAATCAAAGAGGAACAGAACCACATGCAGGCCTAAATTCCCTTTGCTGCACAGCCTGACAGCTGTAGTTAAATTCCAGAATATTTGATTTTGATGTGGTGGCTTTGGTTCCCAGCCCAGTTGTGCTCTGGCATCAGCCCCTGACGTCACTGGGAGCTCTGCCTCCTTCCAGCATGGTTGAATGGCTCTCCCAGCCCAAAGCCAGATTCGTGGCTATGTTTGATTACTTGCATTTATTTTCTTGACAGGTAGCCTTTTGCTGTAATTACTGTAGTAAAATTTTTTACATCCATGCTAAGCAGTTTTAATGTTCTCAGCACAGGGCTGAGAACATGCACATGCTGAATAAGAGAGCTGCATAGGGCAAAGGAGAGCTTTAATGCTCTTCCTCCTTTTCAGTCTTCAGCGTGATTGACATCCATTCAGCCACAGATAAGAAAACTTGTAAGTTCACTGAATAAATCTCAGTATAGTGCAGCAAAGGTATTTTGGTAAAAATGCCTCTGTGACTGAGATGTGCAGACATTCCCCAGAATCAACACATTTGTGTGAAGCACTCTGTGATAGTGTAAGATTGGAGAGATGTTTATCTAGGTTTGATAAGACTGAGAAGATCAGCAGGACACACAGGTAGCCCACACCCTGCCTACTCTTGCCTGTTTCCTCTGATGTGCTTTCCTCAGTGTTTCCCCCATTCTGTGTTTAAAACTCCTAAATGACAAAGCATCAGGTGAGATGATGAGCAAAGGTACTCAGAAGACTATTCTGCAGATTAGGAGCTTTTCCCCTGACACTCAGGCTAAAATTTCAATTTTTATTTATATTTTTTTTTAACACTCTTTCTGTCTTCTCTTCCTGGTCTGTCTTTCTTTGTGCTATCTTAAATAATCCTTCTTTATCCTTCATGCCCAGTTCTCAGCCTGCTGAAGATGTTTTTGCCTCTGTGGCAACACAAAGCAGTCTAAAAGCCAGGAGAGGATTTTCCAGAGGAGAGCAGTCCCATGGTTGTCCTCCAGCCTTTTCCCCACCCTGTGGTGCAGAGGACCTGGCCACTGGGGCTGGGCTGTATCTGAAGTGCAGGGGAGCTGTGGATTTCTGGTTTGGGCTGTGCTGCACAACTGGGGTGTGTTTGAATTCAGCCTGGTCCTGCTTGTCCTGCCTCCCGTCCCCTCCAGCAGAGCTGCTCCCATTCTCCCCCTGGGAATTACCTTGCATTTGTCCCAGCTGACATTCCTTTCCGTATTTCCTTGGCATGTTTCTGATCTCAGTTCCCTTTCTATTATTTCGCTGCCCTCAGTGATATTTATAATGTCTCCAATTTAGTATCATCTGTGAATTTCATTAACCAGCTGTTTACCCTCCTCTTTCAGATCATTAACGAGGATGTTAAATAACACTGGACCTAATGCTATTCCCTGCATTGCATTAGTAGGAAACTTCCCTATGTTTGATCCATTGCCTTTTTTTGTTCTGCTCTGTGCAGCTCTCTGGCTCAGTGTTAACCCATATGCAGCATTCCTAGGAGCAAATGTGAATTAATTTCTCAGGTGAGATGATAAGCAAAGGTATCTCATGGCTCACCCCACCACAGTGTGTACCGAGCATTAGACATTGTGGGAATTTTATTTCTAGGAGGAAATCAAGCTTTTTTTCCTGCTAAGAAATGTTCTGTATAAGGCACAGTGCTCATGATAGCAGCAATGGAGGGAGCAAAGATGTTTTAGTGACTGCTATGCTCCTGTTACAATATTTTTTTTCTCAGCATTAATGCTGCTTTATCTACAGTCAGTGCATTTCCTTGCTTTCACATTTGCAAAAAGACACTATTTAAAAAAGACAGATTTTTGCATGGTTGTGTTTTAAGCTAGGAGTCTCCCACGCTGCAATCAAGGGTAATGGCAACTACTCACAGGTGTACATATATCACATAAACAAGTGAAACATTGATTGTAAGGGGTGCAGTGACAGTCCTCTATCCATAGCATAATCTTCTCAAGAGATATTTAATCAGATGATTATTTACATCTTAAAGACCAAGGAAAGGGAAAATGTTAACATCGAATTATGGGGAGGAATGATAAAGAAGATGCTATGCATGAAGTGCTCATCACAGAACTGATGAATAAAGGGTTTGCCTGAATATGCCTTAACACCACTGGTGCAATCTAAGCCCAGCCACTTGCACGATCCAAATCAGCAGAATCCACTGAAGCTGGTGGAGTTTAAGCAGTTCAAAACCCAGGAGAATGTGCCCTGACCGCTCTCTGAAGCTCTAGCAAATCTCATATTTTTTCCCTGTTTATTTTCTTACAACTTCTAAATAAACTCGTATGATACAGCATTATAAACTATGTTACAGAGAGTACAGAGTCAAATGTCACCTTCAGAGGCTTGTTATTTTGTGTATAAAATTCTCTGAGTTTAAACTGACTCTGGGTAGGGAGAGGGCACCGAGCTGAAATTTATTCTGCTAATTCTGAAATGGAAGAAGGCTTGCAAAAGCCAAAGAGGTTTCTAGCTGCGCATAAAAACATGTGGAGAGCTTATGGCATAAATTACAGTTACATCCTTTACACTAAGCTTGTTCTTTAGTAAGTACACATTTCCTACTGCAAGAGCCAGCTTTTCTTAGCTGAGTGGTTCAAGGAGTTTGCTGTGAGTACTTGGATTGTGAGGGGAAACTCAGAGCTGTTTGGAGCTCTGATCACATGAGAATAACCTCATGTTACAGGTGAGATTCTTCCCCTACCTCAGGAAATGTCACCAAAGAATAAAAGCATCTTGTTCATGCCTTGGTTTGGGTGCCACAGAAGGAATAAGAAAATGGAAAGCAGAGGAGGTCACTGTGCTGTCTGCAGCACACAAACCCTGGTGTCACTTCAACTCCAGAATGAACTACAACCTTACATTCATGAACTCAGTTTGGAAACAGACCACAGGCCTGGGAAACTCCTAAGTGCCTAAAGATGAATGACTGGTGCCCATCAACTATTACTCTTATTTTTATGGTGCTTTTTTGACAATAGGTGTTGTTAAGCAGGACAGCCCTGTAGGATTCAGAGCCCTGTTCTACACCAAAGTTAATGCCATGAATCCAAGCTTTGGGTCACTGTATTCTGATCATCCCCACTGCCAGGTACTGCAGACAAAACCCACAGCAGAAATTGTAAGATATCTATCATTCACTTGAGTTAGTGGCTGCTTTGCTGCTTACCCACAATCTGCAGAGTGCACATCCTTATTGTCCATTAGACTTGTAAATTAAAGGCTGGAGTGGACTAGCTGGACGGGATTTACATAAAATCTCAATCAAATTCACGGCAGCATACCTTCCCCTTTGGTAATTAGATTCAGTGCCAGTTTTGGTTTTCTGAACCCAATAACCCATCTCTTTACTTTATGATATCTTAGCAATTTTCATTAGTAAGTGAATTTCTATGCATCACTTTTAAAAAGCACCAGCTGCACCAGTAAAAATGTGCATCCATTCACTGAACAGTCAAAAAATCCAAATGCATATTAATACATCTATACTCATTGAACACTCAAGCACATCTAAAGAGTTATCACATGTTCCTGATTTCCAATGCAATATCCCACTGGATGCTGATGAAAATACAATACAGTGGGTGCAAAACTGGTTGAAATCTATAGCTTGATAGAAATTATCTGTGGTTCACTATGAAAACAAAAAGAGAGGCATCAAAGAGGTGTCTAGACCAGGTACTATTTAGCACTTTCAGTCACCTTAATGATGAAATAAAAAGGTAAATTTGTAAAACTTCTTGAAGAGATCAAATCAGAATGTCCCGCAATTATGTTAACCTACAGGAAGGGCCAGACAAATTACAAAAAGATCTCAAACTGTTTGGGCACTATAGAGAATGTTTAATGCCATACTCAGATGCCCGAAACACTACTACAAAAATACTACAATACTATAACACATGAATGAAGAAATAAGGAAATTCTTCCGCTATATATATTGCTCTATATATATATTTGGAAGACCTCAGGTGATGCCAGTTTGAGTCACCTTTCTTCCACAAGGCTGTGATCCAAGTGCAGAAAATATAGGTCTAATGATAAATCAAGGAGCCATAGCCTAACAGGTTAATTAATCAGCATTATTAAGTCAGTGAAGAAAAGAATGATGTGTGTTAGCTTGATAACAATTTGCAGTCACATTAAAGGCAGAAAAGAGGAGTGGATTCAAAGCTTTCAATAGTCACAGTGAAAAGGACAAGAAATAAAAGCTTTAAATTACAAGCATAGTCAGACTGGATATCAAGAGAGAATTGCTGTGTGGCAAAAACAGCAGAGCAAAGGAAGAGATTTCCTGGACATATTTGTGCAGCTTCCAAAAACGGTGTTTTTAAACAAAAATGAGACAAGCATCTGCTGGGACTGACAGAGGAGTGATCAGTTACACCACCCCAGGGCAAGAGGATGGTCTTGATGCCTCCTAAGTGCCCTTCAAGTTTGCATGACTTAATTTAAAATCTCAGCTCTAATGTTTTCTAGGGAGGCCAGAAACACGAGAGTGCTTGTTTTGAGATGAAAAATACACAGCTTTCCAGTTGTTACTCCAAACCCAGGAAGAAATGTTGAGTTTACACTCACAATTCCTGCTCCTGAGCCTTCTTTTGCAAGACCATGCCATATGATTAAAAACCTTCCTGCACTGCAAGCTATTCCAACACCTCAGCTTCACTTCTTATTCCAGTTGCTGTATTTCTTTTGATACCTTGGGAAACATCAGCTCAGAAGTGTTGGTACCTCTCTGGCATGGCTGGCTGGATTCACAACCACACATCTAAACCTTATATTAATGGTTCTTTGTAGGTGCCTGATTAGAGGGGATTGTCATTCAAATATTTACTCATTTCCATGCTTTCAACCAAATATTTCTAATAGAAATTCGTGTCTCTTATCTCAAATTTGTAGATTAATTGTAAATTTCAACTGCTGGGCATTCCTGTAAGAACTTCTATTTCAGTGCAGGCTGAGGAGGGGTTTTTTTCCATTTAGGAAGATGATACCAGGCTGTTCCTTTTTCCAATAACACAACCATACCTTGGCTCCAATATGTGTAGCCTTTCCTGTACAACATTTCTTGTAAGAAATGGGAGATTAATTCCCTATCACAGTAAAAAGTTCTCTGGTCATTTTTTAGGCTTAGTTCAAGTAAAATTTCAAGTCTCCATGTAGTAAACTTCTTCATTTGATTCTCAGACTTCAGGGCAGAGAGGCAATTTGATTCTCAACCTCCAGTGCAAAGGATTGATCCTTGAAGGCAAGGAATGATGGTTTAATCACACCAAAAGGATACAGCAATTAGAACTTGAACTACATCTGGACTTGCAACAAATGCTGGTGGAGAAATTTGTGAGCTCTATGTTATTCATCTATAGCATGTTCTCTCACTGTTATGAGCTGCAACAAGACCAAAAGGCTGTGACAACAGGAATATGGATGACACTATTCTTACATCTAGAGGGGTTCAAACACACCATTATTAGCTTGTATAGCAATCTTT
The DNA here is from genome assembly GCF_028769735.1 of Zonotrichia leucophrys gambelii. NCBI lineage: Eukaryota > Metazoa > Chordata > Aves > Passeriformes > Passerellidae > Zonotrichia > Zonotrichia leucophrys. Next base: position 15,308,379 of record NC_088181.1, read on the forward strand.
TAATTATTGAAATGAAACTCAGTGAAAAGCAGCAACAATGCACTCATGAAAACAACCTTCACATTGCAGAATATTTGAGGGTGGGAAATAAAGCCTACCAAAATCTTATGTTAAGATAGTGGCAAGAAGAGAAAATGAGAGTTGGATAGAAGATGAATTAACCCCAGGGTCCAAACCAGAAGTAACACTTCTCCTATTAATTCTCTTTTTTTATTTAAACACAAAGACTTTTGAGTCTTTCACCCTCCATCCTAAGTGCTGTGAAACTTTAGGAGAACTTGCTGGGGCTGAGGAAAAGATGGATGTCCTCTGCTGACCTGCAGGGGACAGAGCCCAAGGGGAGTCAGAGGGCCAAATACAGAAGCCTTTGAAGGGACAGACAAGTTCAGCTCATCTGGCAAACACACTGCTCTCCTTCACCACTGCCTTAATTTTTTAGGCTGTATGAGCTGGCAAAGAAAGGGTGCAAATGTCTTGCCATAGCCTGAATCAGTTTTTCCACTGGAGATCCTGGAAGGGATCTGCCCTTGTTATCTATTGAAAAGTTGACAATGTAAAAAGAAAATCTAATTTTATCTCCACCATTAACTTTGAGGAATAACTACAGTTAGCAGAAGGATAACCTGGCTAACGGGGAGCAGCCTGAGGCACAGCAGCACTGCCTGGCCTGGGACTCCCACTCCTTCACAGATCAGCTTCAAAAAGGACACAGCACTGGGGCAAGAACTGATGGCAATGAGCAACTCCAGGCGTGCGACTGAAAGAAAAACAAGGCTGCACAGACATGCATGGGAAAACCTGATCCAAACTGTCATTACCAAACACCCCCCAATGTGGATAAGGCCCAGCTGTAGTGGGAAGATGACTTTCCTCTCTGGAGAGGAGCCAAGCTGGAGGAGGATGTGTCCCACCACCATTGCCTTGATGTTTGAGTTACTGCCAGCTATGGAGGAGAGAATTCATCATCTGTCAGTGACCTCCAAGATCAGTCAAAGTTTTCATTGCTCAGAAAGGAAAAATCACACGAAAAGTAAAACATCTGTTAGGAGAACAAGCTGCATTTTATGGTGTTTGCTGTATGCAGCAACATGCCTGTAATCTCAGACCATATTTGCTGTGCCACAGTCACTTTCCACCTCTCCTCACTGCACAGCTCTGGTGCCCAAAGTCACCTTGCTGGAGCAAGTATTAATTTCTGTCAGTGGTGCTTTAAATGTTTGCAGAGACAGAGTTACCGAGGCAGTGTGAGCAGAGTGTGGGTATGGCCAGAGCAGCTCCTGGCCTGCCTGTCCTTTGGAGCTCTGCCCCAGCTGCCTTCCCAGCAGCCACCGAGCCCTTCCTTACACATAGTCTGGAGTGTAAAGTCATAGTAGTATTCAAAAGGTTAAAGCAGAGTGAACTGTTAATTTTAATGCTTTCTCTAAGCTTCAGTTTTAATAAGCGAAAATGATGTTCTTATTTGCAGTAAAGTGGTGTTATAAAATTCTGTCTGTCAAGCTCATTTTAAAACCATGGAAATAAATGATCTGACAAAATCAGGCTATTAGACAAGTGAAGAAGAGTGATTTCCATAAAAGTAGAGGAGCTGTTCCTTAATTTCACACTTGGTAGTCTTTTGGGTCGACTAAATTTTTAAATAAGTGATAAAATTATATTAGCACAATTGCATTTTTATAGATTTTTTTGGTCATTGTACTCTTTTTCAATTCTTTTATTTTAACTCAAGCCATTCTGCTGAAAGGTTACCTCTCAACTTATGTTACCTCATAACAGTTTCTGCTCACACAACAGAACTGTAGGTTCACAAATCTTTCATATAAAAGTATCCAGAATGACCACACTGACCCAAAAGTATTCTAAAGCGGGAAGATCATTTTATTGTAGTCACATCCTGCTGAAGTGCCGGCCCTGCACTCTGCATTTGACTCCTGCAGGAACAGATGTGAAGTACTCCAAAGTGTTTTGATTCCATAGATGAGCATTTTCTTTGGGAGCACACCACAATTTCCTTCATCTACACCACACAGTGTAAAAGCCAAACAAACAAGATCCTTTTCCCAGTCCAGGTGAGTGTGGCAGGGAGAGCCTTTATGGAAAGAGAAGTCACTGCTCACCACATCTGCCAATTAAGATTAGAGAGGCCTCAAAATGCATAGCTCAATGCTGAGAGATGCCAAAATCTGTTCAGGGGCTGGTGCCCCTCTGACACATTCCTGATGACAAGAGGGAAACTGCTCATAATCAACTTTCCCCTTCACTTGAGAAACAAGGGAAGTTTCCACATCCACAACCCAAGGGAAGATTTCTGTTGTCCATTCTCCCAGCCTAATTTGAGCAGAGAGGAGCAAGGTTTCTCCTCACCTGAGCCCAAACTCCCATTTTGGGAGCACACCTGGCTGCATACAGGAATTTGGAAACGCTTCTAAACTCATTGCAAAAGTTGTGGCGCAATTTTTTCCACATCTGGAAGTTTACTACAAGCTTTTTTCTGACAAATCAAATCACACATTTCAAGAGAGAAGCTAATTCTCTTCCTCACAGATTGAAATAATACCCTGATAATTATATTGCAGTAAAGAGGTCAATAGAAAAGGATTTTGACCTTTTACGAGGTCAATGACTCCTCATCTCCCATTGCTCAGTTTCATTTGTTTGTTGAGAGAGGAGATCCAATACATTGATACACAGGTTGTGACATGCTGTTTGAACATTAGCTTACTATAATTGGTCATGTCATCATGCATCATATTAACAATATACACAAAAGTGCCCTGAAACAATTGTCTTATAGATCCATCACATATCATAACAAAGCTTCTGGGACTGTTCTCCAGCAGCATCCAATTGTGATGCACATTCTACTTGAGCTCTGGACCCAAACATCACTGTCATCTTAACAGTGAAAGATGGATTAATAACTTCCTGCTGGCTTGCAAAACCTACATGCATGTAAAAGATGGCAGCACAAATTTATTGCCACTGAGCATGCTCAAAATAGAAAGTCTGTGGAAAAGCAAAAATTGTTTTGAGTGTGGTTTTCAAACCAACAGCTAAGAGCTGTTCCCTAAGTATGACAGTTCCTTAGCCCCAGCATTGCAGCCAGTTCTCCCAAAAAGTAGAACTAGAATATTTCACCTATCAGTTGAGACACTTGTGACCTCAAAATGCAACATGAAAAAAAGAAAATACCTTGGATTTAACTTCTGTGTCATAAATCACACAGAAAACATTTTTTGCACAAACATCTTCTTTTGCCATCTTTTCATATATTTTAAGAGAAGTGCAAAATCAGGTTCACTCCACACACAGCAACCCAGCTATATTTCAGTCACATTTCAGTGTAATTAGGATGCCCACATCTACTAAGGTTTGAGATTTTCAGCTGAAAATCTACATATATTTTTCCCCTCCTATTTTCTTACAGCTATTTGTCAGTGAGAAACACCAATGATTTAACTCCTGATAGAGTAATGCAAACTCAATGCAATTCATCTGTTAAGCACAGAGGTTAAGCACAGAGAAAGGCCTTACAGTCAGAAATGCTTCTAACTATGGGGTTTGCAAACCAGAAACCTGATCAACTTGACCCACACTCAACAAGAAAGTAAATATAATTATCCTCTTTATAACCAGCATGAGCCATTGGCATGTAAATGCCATAATCCCCAGAGGAAGCACTTTGTAAGGAGAAAGCCCCACAAACAGGGAGAATTCAAACAGAAGCACAGCACTGAAGTAAATATGAGAGTTTTGCTCACTGCCATTCCAGAACTTGCTCCAGGAGGTGTCTGTGGGCAGCATGCACAGAGCCCAAGCCTCACATTGCTGCTGAAGATGTTTCTGATCCTGCAGGGTCTGCACTGCTCCTCCAGTGAGTCAGCACTGAGGGATTCCACCTCATTTGTGCAGCTGGGAGAACTGTTCTTCAGATAAGATGGAAAATGATGCAAATTTTAATAAACCATGCAGACAAAACGATTAACATTCCTACGGCCTGTTCCACATGTTATCTCAGCCTTTTAACTGAGCCCCAGCTGATCTGATCTGCCCCACTCCACGGCTGGAGCACAATGCAGAGGGTTTGGGGCTGGCTCTAGAGAAAGCCAGAGCTTTGTGCCTTAAACACAAGCAGCCTGGACTGTCCATGAGAGCGCCTCACTCCTCCTGAGCCTGGGGGAGCACTCATTCCCCTGTCCCTGATGCACTGAGCATCTCCTGAGGCTCCTGCAGCACTGATTTCATCACTGATTTCACTGAGGAGACTGCTGAACTGGGGAGCTTTATATTGGCAAAGATCACAGTAAACTGATGTATTACAAATTCAAAAAATGAACAATCCCTGCTGACACTTCCTAAGCAGAACCTCAAAATGGTGGAGTTATCATCTTCCAAAGTCACTAACGCACTCTTTGAAAGATGTTTGCAACAAAAACAAATTATTCTCAGACACCTTCTCCTGGTATTAACAAAGCTCTTATTGTTGTATTCTGTTAATAAATGATTTTGGTGACATTATATAAAGGTGTGAATCCACATCAGATTTTACTATTAACACATGATTAAGAGCCACACCAGTATGGGCTAAAAGTATGTGGTATTTGCTTTTCAGATGTAGTCATCTTTCATATGAATCTCGTTTAAAATCTATTGGGAGATCTTTAACAAACAGGACCAAGTCCCCAGCCATATACCATGAGCACAGAGCAGTGTAGCTGTTAATAAGGGTATTCATCATGAGACAGCCTATTTTTGGCATTGTATATGACAGTCTCAGTAACTTACCATTGTCCCTTGAATGTGAACTTATCATTTAATTACACTCTGAGCGACTGCTTTCCCCTATCACCCAGCAAGTTAGTTAGCCACACAGCAATTCTCCAGCTCACCCAAGTGTGATTGGATCAGTCTAAGGTGCACAACACATCTCTCAGTTCCTGGGAACCCCCTATGGAGCAGGCTGTTTATTTCCACCTTTCCTTCTTTTTTCCTGAACTTAAATATGCACTGTCAAATGCTCCAAGATTTTGAACAGATTAGTACATTACTAAAAACAAAAGCTGAATTTCAATTGATTATAAAATACCCAATGTTAAGCCAAATGGATATACAGAAACTCTGAGAAAAAGTATCAATAAAACCTTGGAAAGGAACAGATCAGTCATTGGCAAAGGTTTTATTGATTCATAATCAGTTTATTTTAATAAAAACAACAGGTGTCACTGAATAATTTAGGCAAATTTCATTTGCATTAAGAACACAGTTTGCAAAGGATGTGGGGTGCAAGAGGTTTTTTTTGTGTAGGAAGTTTGTGCTAAAACATATAATAAAACATATAATAATTGAGATATTTTAGTGACCCCAAGTTCCATTAAATGAGCATTTCTTTGTTTCTACTGATGCTTCATGCACTATTTCCAGCCAGCCACAGCTCTACCATGATGCAATGCTGTTTCATGGTGATATGAAGCAGCTGTAACATGACCAAGATAAAATGCCACATGATTTTTCTAACATCATACTACATTCCTTATAAATAATTATTATTTTTAGCTATTGTTCTCCTTACCTGGGAAGCCAAACCCACTGGCATGCTTCCTGAAAGAGGCTCTCAGTCTTTCAGAGGCAAAGACAAGAAAGGAGAGGGGGTGAAAAGGGGGTTTTGTCTCAGTTCCCCCATTCCTGTCAGAACCAACCCCCTGCACAAGCCTTAAACACGAACCCAAGCAGGTGCCCCAGACACCTGAGAGTTTGGTCAGTGCCAATAAAAGTCTATATGCATTGTCTCTGCAGTACCTATTACATTCCCTCAGAGAGGCATTAAAATGCCAGCTACATTTAAACAAGTGAATGTCTGGCCCCTAATAAAACCCACATAATTTAATACTAATGAGTCTACCAATTATGACCTAGTCTCTGAACTTCCTTTCTGGAAAAAATCACTGGGAAGGTGGTTCAGGGGCAACTCCAGCAATTGCAGCAGTGCCCAGGTACAGAGATCCCCCTTTGGTGCTGGCCATGGCATGAGCTGCTTTGGGGTGCAGAGGGGACGGGGAGAGGTGTGATTGCCTTCCTGTGACACTGAACAGGAGCTAAACAAGCTGGCTGATCCTCAGACTAATCAGCTGCTTCCACATCTTAATCAGAGCACACAGCTGACTTTAATGGCAGCAGGAAAAAAAGGAGGAGACAGCTTTGTACCTACAGCTAAATAACTTGACCTTCTGTTGCTGTGTAAGGTTTCCCACTGGAGGAGTGCTGCAAATCCCATGTTCAGCAGAGTATCTTTCACAACTACAGGAACCACAGCTCTATGAGTGTTCCTTGAGATGCACACAGTGTGACTCCAACACCTACAGACTGCAAGGTGGAGACCTTCCACAAAACCACCTATTTGCTGCTCCTTGAGCCTGCATGCAGGCAAGGCTTTTTCTGTTTGGGGTTAAACTCCAGATTAGGTGGGTACAGGGTCTCTCTACAAAAGCAAGAATCTCAGAAACAGCAGGAGGCACACAGCAAAATTTATGGGGCAGCTTGGCATGGCACTGCCTACAATAATTTCCCTTGTGCTGCCTGCAGCAGGATTGTCACCTTAGGTCTCTCATCCTTACTCATCTGCTAGAAGACTGCACCCATTCATCATCTATCCAGATTTAATTCAGTGATTACCATATGTTTAATTAATAGGCCCCACTATGACAATAAACTCCATTTTGAACAGACTGTTGAACCCTGCAGAAGCTCTGGCTGGTGGAGAACAGACCCATCTGCCTCCTGAGCTTCTTCCTGCTGCAGCCCCACATGGCATCCAGCACAGTGTGACCACACACCTCTGCCTGTCCCCAGCCTCAAACACCACCTTCAGCCCCAGGTATGATCCCCCTGGAGCCCTGCAGGACCTTCTGGCTGCATGCTGCTGGTACACCTTTAATTCATGGTGTACCTTTAATTTCTGTGACATGCTGAGATAATACAGTGAAGAGTTCTTTAGAAATGCTATAAATAGCTTAAATAAATAGATATTCTCTGTGGTGGGTCCTCAGCTCCGGAACTGACTCTTGCCAGAAATCCATCAGAGCCTGAATCTGGCAAGCTCTTGCAGGAGATGCGAGACACATCTTTTTGCATTCCAACTCACTAAATGCAAGTGCCTGAGCAGTTCTGTGAAAAGGGAAAAGGAGAAAAAAGAAGAGAAAGGAAAAATAAAGAAAAAAAAAAAAAGGAATGCCTGGAACCCAAGGGGTCACTCCCTCTGCCAGCTTGGAAGTCGTCTTCCATTAGCTCAGCACGTACTGGTTGTTGGAAAGGGCACATGGATACTGCAGCGCCTGTGCCTTATAAATACATACAGTAATTACAGCTAATTTCTAGGAGAAACAACCTCGTGATCCCTTGAGACACAGGGCTCGCTGATGCTGGGTGATACTGTCTTTGTTATTGCCAAACAACGTTACACACACTTTGCTGCCAAACACGTTAATTCCTCACCTCATCCCTCAGCGAGCCATGACTGCATCTTTAAAAAAGCTTGCTCTGGAAAGGTATGTGTTTGATAGTCAAACAAAACAGCCTCAAAATCACTTTAGGGCATTGCAGAAGTGGCTTCTATTCCCGGCCTCTGAAGTCAAATAACTGTCACAACTTTGTCTAAACTAACCAATGCCTAGGGTTTCAAGGTATTTAATTACATAATAAGTTATGGAAACACAGAGAATAAGTGGAAATGCTGCACGTTCAGAGTCAGACATTTTGTCTCAAAGTCTGGCATCCTCAGTTCACTTAGCAGAGAATCAAGATGAAGTCAAAATTAGTGTGGTTATATTATTTCTTTTTATAGCAGTTGCCTGAAAGTCCACAAATGCCAGCCCCACTAATGCACCGTCACTCAGTAACATCACCTATTTTATCCTTCAAGAAAATAGTTTTGTGTGCATTTCTGAACATCAAAAGCACAGACATCCACTGTTTTAAACTTTTTATGGTGTGACTATTTCTAGTCTCTCCTGCCAGGATGTTAGCACTGATAGTTTTACATGGCCACGTATATATTATTTATTGCACAAAGCACGTATTTTTATTTTGGCCACAGAGTGTTTGTTTAAAAAAAGGCAGAGTTTTACCTTCTTGGTTGTTACAATTCCCTCACCTCTTGTCTTTCTAACCGTGCTGCAAGTCTGTCAAGAAAAGCTCCCAAATAAATTTAGCAATGTGATTATTACAAATAAGCCACACTGGCATTTGGGTGGGAAGACCCCCCCTCCCTGCATGCTTCTACCACGGTGGCAAACTTATTTCAAAAATTCTGATGAAACGCTTTGTAAATTTTGTTATTCTGTGATGATAATAAATCATTATAGCCTTAAACACTCCTCTAGCTCGGAGCCTCAGTCACAAATTATCTTGTCATTCTGACCAAAACATTCTCCAAAAAAGCTTGACAAGTGCTAAAACCCAGAACATGAAACCATGTGTTGTTGTGAAAGCAAGATTCAGAAATGTCAATTAATTAGATTAAGAGGCTACTTTTAGCTTTACTTGTGTTGCCAAATAACCCTTAAAATATGCATAGCAGTGGAAGTCTACCTCAGCAATACAGTACTTCTGTGCAAAATAAAGACAATGGATCTGGCTAATAGAGGGAATTATTGTATCTGTCATTCAGACAAGGAGAATGATCTAGAAGCAAATGCCTTGCTACTCTTTCCACTGTATGGATTCACAAGCAAGATAAATTCTGCCACTTAGGAGTTTAAGCACAATTTTTTTTCCCCTGAAATCTGATTCAGATTAGAAAATAAAAGTCAAATCACTATTATACATCTCCATAAGTAAAATGGATTTCTAACATCACTGTCTGTGTAGCTGTCTCCCCCTGCCCATAAAGTATCATCCTTTATTTGCATTTTTGAAGTTCACTTTAGAAAAAAGAGTGGTGCAATTAAATACATTTTATTCAACTTTCTCATAGCTACCCCTAAAATTTTTATCTTTAAATAATCCATATCCTCAATTTTATTTACACTATAAACTGTTCCTATATTTTAATGGTATGTTTGCTTTAAAAGGGGTTGTTGGCTTTAATAGCTCGGTTATTATCTTTGTAAACTAACATTCCACATTCCTCCTAACTAAATCCTAGCAAATCGCCTGTGCTTGCATTTGGAACATACATTCCACGACCGAAAATAAAATTTAAGCCAAATAAATGTTCTGTTCAAATTAATATACATAAAAATGAATAGCTAAACATAGATCAATTTTGATGGATTTAACAGTAGGTTTGCAAGTGGCAGGAGGGTCATGATATACAATACACCCAAGAGAACAAAACTAAATAAATTTAATTTCCTGTAACCCCTGTATTAGTTTATGTTATTTTTAATGCTAGAACACTGTATCTCTTTAGGAAAAAAAAAATCACTGTTTGTGTTTTCATAAAACATATCACCAACAATATGGATCAGTGTAAGGGTACGGGTTAGGACACACAGAGGTGGGCAAGGAGTGAGGAAATGAGGAAGGAGCCCAAGAGAAGCAGACCAGGACCTCAAGCCTGGCCAAGCCATCATTTCTCAGGTGGGATGGTTTTGGGCACAGCCCAGGAGCCACAGATTCTGTTCTGTGCATGGAATCAAGCATGGCATGCAGAGGCATCAGTCATTGAGCAACAACCAATCTTGGAATGACATTTAGTAACTCAAATAATGAGTTTTGGCCTTTAGCTGTAATTTTAATTCTTCAGCTAAAAAAATAAAACCAGAAAAAATCATTATTTCAGTTGTTTCTTTGCCTCCTGTTAGCTGGTCCACTGCTGGCCATGGTTTCTGGCAATTAACCCAGTTCCTCCCCTGCACAGACCTGCAGGCTCCTTTATGGCCTGCACTTACTTTGAGCAAATCTTTCTCTCCCCCAGCCCCTGGCCTTTCCCTTCCTCACAGGGCACGTAAATGGTCTGTTGGCTGCTGGCCTGGTCTGGGATGGAAAGGTGGCTGTGTGTGACTGCTTGCTGCTTCTTGGGTCTAAACTCTCCACCCTGGGAAGTGGCACTCTGCAGAGGGCATCTCTGCAGGAACCTCACTGAGGGGGAAGGGGACAAGGGAGAGAAATGGAATATTCAAGGACATATAAAAACTCCCAAACCTTGTATGCATTTAAAAAAAAAAAGAAAGAGAGAGAGAAAAAAGAAGGGAAAAAAAAAAAAAAACCAACAACCAAAAAAAAAAACCAAGACAAAAGACCAAGACAGTCCTCCTAATTTTTAGACACACCACAAACTATTCTTAAGTTCTCTGGCCAAAGCTTGTTAAAAACAGAACATCCTAAATGTTCTAAAAATTGTATGAGAAGCAGATGGAGGTATTTCCTTACAGAACAAGCCTACAGTCAAGTGTGACAACTGAAATACATTGTCCACCAAGGAGCAAGGCCAAAATTCAGTGTTAGAGGAACCCTGTGTATGGGGGCATCAGGTGCTCTGCTCCTGGTGTGGCAGAGTCCCCTGGGCCTCAGCTGCCCCCTGACAGGGCAGGAACCTCCCAGGTGCCCTTTTTCACATCTCTCCACTCCCTGCAGACGTTCTGGAGGCCTCAGGACACCCTGGGCAACCTCAAGTATCTGTTTTGGCACCTAAATCCTGCTCTCCTTGTCTGTTCTTGGAAAAGCCCGATGAAACCATGAGCAATGGATGAAAATAGAGCAGTGAGGACTAAATTAAAGTAAAATTTAGTAACAGGGCCCAAACGTTAACATGCTGTATTTATCTCAAAGTTATTAACATTCCTCTGAGTCTCTGAAACGCTTTATTACTGATACATGGGATTGTGCCGCTGTAATGGGCTTCCCTGAGGAGTGACTGGGGCTCCAGCTGTACTGCAGGATGTGTTGTACTACAGATTATAGGGTGAAATGGTGTTATCTGTTATCTGATGTGTGCATCACAAGAGTGAAGGAGGAGCTCACCTGAGGTGTGCTCTGAGCACTGGAAAGGTTTGTGCTGCTGGTGAGGAGGAGTGAAGGGTCCCTTTTTCCAGCTGCACGCAGCTCAGTCACATGAGTGACGCTGAAAACATCTCTGTTGGCAAAAAAAAACCAAAAAACAAACAAAAAAACAAACCCCAAAACAAACAAAAAAAAACTCCCCACAAAAATAAAAACAAAAAAAAATCAGAGCTATGTCTAAAATAACTCTACCTATGAGTGCTCCAAGGAGGGCAACCTCACCTGGGCACAGAGAGGTGTGAAACAGCCAAAGGTGGGGCTGCTCACTGCCAAAGGCAGCAGGGACACCAGGCCACCAGCTCCCTCCCTCTGCCCAAAGTTTGTCCCCTGTGCAGCACAAGGAAAGCCTCATGGTCTTAACTGAAGGCAGAAGTGGCATAAAAACTCAGGTAAAATAAAATAGCCATTACCAGTGCGTGGCAGGGAAGCAGACACAAGTTTGCAGAGGCAAATAAAGGACTCTGCACAAATAAAGGCCTCAGCCACGCTGCACACCTGAGGAGTTCAGCTGGGGCCGTGGGTTACAGGAGCCCCCAGCGTGCAGCTCCTGGCCTCCTGCAGCACGAGCAGGTCAGGAACACCCACGACAGCCCCCGGCAGGGTTCAGGAAGGTGCCTGCACTCCTCCTCCTCCTCAGGAGGCTCTGGAGTTGTGCTCCCTCCACAATCTCATCCCCGTGCCCCTTGCCCAGCTGCACTGATTAACTCCTGTCCTGCCTTTGGCAGACACCAGCAACATTTGATCACCAACCATTCTATAACAACTTTTTTTAAGCATAGCTAAAGACTATTATCATGTTCCTACTCAGGCTTCTTGTTTCCAGACTAAACAAATCCAATACTTTTAACTTTTCCTCATAGGTCATGTTAGCAAAACCTCTAATCATTCTTGTTGATCTCTTCTGGATTCTCTCCAATTTGCCTCCATTTTTCTTAATGTCACCAACTTCAGCAGAAGTTTTGCAGCTTGGAGAATTTTTTTCTTGCTGCAGAAGTCACCTGACACCCTGACCTTTAGCTCAACAATGAGAAATAGCATCCAAGCTTCCTTAAAGAAAATGGTATTACATATATACTGTCATGTATACTTAGTGTCATGCCACCTGCTTGCCACATCAACCCACTACTTTGCCTTAACAGCACTAAAGCAACAACAAACAATAAAAAATATTCTTCTTTTGTGAGCTGGTGTATGGACAATCTTATTGTATGACTTGAAAATACAAGAAAGAGCAGAGACATTTTAAAATTCTATTAAAAACAATTTTTTTTTCCTCTCCACATCTCAAAAAAAGCAAGCAATTTCAAGAAAACAGAACTGACCAAACTGTGGGCAAAAAGCAGAGCTGTGCAGTGGCTGTTAAAAAGATGCCAGCCAAAGTTACAGGAGGGAGTAAAAGAGGATAAGATTAACAGAGAGAGTAGCCTTTAGCTCAGTCTGAATGTGAAAATGAATGTAAGAGTTTTTTGAAAAAGCTGTAAGTCAAACTTACAACATCTCAAACAGATAAATCACAGGATGAATCTTCCTCATTGAAGGCTATGAAACACAACAGAAACACATGAGCAACCAACAGCTAAACCCAGAGGGCAGTGAAGGCAAATTACCCACCCACCACAAAATATTCCCTACACCACCCTCAGCTCCTATTAACTCAATGAGCACCTGAATTCCTGCCAGCTGGGCAGTGCCAAACCCCTGGTTACTACAGGTGAGCAGTGCTGAGCTGAGCTCTGGGGCTCCTCAGCAGCACAAGGGCTTGTGAGCTTCGGCCCAAGCCCTGCCCAGGTTCAGAAAAAGCCATGCTGAGGGCCAGGGATGAGCCCAGGCCTGTGCAAAGCCCTCTCCAGAGCAGGGCATGGAGGGAGAGCTCTGGCTGGGCTGCTGTGGTCTCCAGCTCCAGGAGAGGGCCTGCAGCTGGGATGCTGAGCAGATGGCAGGCTGCACCTCTCTGGGCTCTGTTAGCCAAGAGTGCTGCACAGATGCTTCAGCTATTCCCCAGAGCGTTTCATTCCTGGGTACTTGGTTGTGCTGCTGCATGTCTGACCAGCTCCAAAACCTCCCTGCCTGGCCAGCAGGGCCTCCCTGCTCCTCTCAGGCCTTTCTGGGCTGGGGACAGGCCTGTGGGGCACAGGGGACAGGAGCTCAGTGTCCCTGATGCCTCTGTGGCATTGTCATCCCTCCAAAGCCTCACAGGAGAGAGGATGGAGCAGCTCTGTAGGAAAACACAGCACAGGGATTTGGGAGGAAGACAAGGACATGGTGACACAGAGCTCACCAGGAGGGAGGTGCCCAGCCCCAGCACAAGGGTTTTACAGCAGCTCCAAGGGATATTCCATGTGTTTCTGTGGGATCAGAGCTGATGTGCTGCACCTGTGGGTTGGTGTGGCTCTCTCTGCCTGCTGTCAGAGCTTCCTGAGGAGCTGCTAATACAGCATGGCTGATGAGCCTGCTGTTTTGATCTCTCCCTCCTCAGAATCTCTTCTAGAGCCTTTAATAAAAGCCCTATTAAGGAAGTACAAGTGGGTGCTTTGTGCTTCTTCAATACCTAATTTATATTTTTAACATTAAATATTCAAACACATGCTTTGAATTTATGCTTTTTTTTTTTAGTATAATAGTTTCTTGCTGGAGACTTACATACATTTTCTATCACATAATTCTTTATTTTCCTCTGGGTTTTGGGGTGTTCTCCTACCCTGCCCAAATCTTACACTGAAATTAAAAGGCATACTGAAGGCTTGTCATTCAAATTATTGATGGTAACTTGTCTGTCTGGGGGTGACAGTTGTATTAAAACATTTATCACATAAAAAAAGAAGCATATGGCATTTACAGAATCTGGGCCAATGAAGAAGGAAAGGGTCATGTTCACTCCCAAAACAGGAGCAAGCATCTCCTGAGGGTTATACATGGATTTAGTTCAGAAGGAGCTGGAGAATCTCATATATTTTGAAATCATGAGGGGTATGAAATCAGCATAAGTTACAGCTGCCCTTAGGTGCTTTCTTTTGAGTGGTCAGTGCCACAATCACTCAGCAGAGCACATTGATCTCACTGACTTTGGCAGAATTATGGAGGGTCTGTTTGCATGAACCATTGCTGAACAATTTATCTGATGTATTAATCATCTCTTAGATAAGAGTATCTGGACTGTAGATTTTTCTTGTAACCCAATTTCCCTCCCGCAGTCTTTTGTTGTTGTTGAGTTTTCATGTAAAATTTTAAAATTGCAATTTTTTGGGTTTTTGTTAGTACTTAAGACCCCAGGGTCCGTTTTGAAACACTGTGAAGTGCAGGCAGGTGTTGGGGTACTCTGCTGCCTTCAGAGAGGATGGAGAACTGCCAGTCTCAATTTCCCCTCGTGACAGAAGCTCTGGTTTGGAAACTGATTTGTCTTCATGGTGACAAATTAAAAAAAAAAAATAATCAAGACCCTGGTTTTCCTTTATCTTCCAATTACATATGTAAGAGGCAAAAAGTGAACATTTTCTTGGGGATTGGAAGAATTAGTACCATTTATAGGGCTGTTTTACCCGCTTGTGGTAATCCCCTGTGAGACTGTGCCTGTGCTGCTGGTCTGGGCACTCAGGTGGGTGTGTGTGTGCTCAGGGCAGTGTCCCAGCCACCTGCAGCATCTGGCTACCCTGCTGTGCTGTGGGCAAGCCCTTCTTTGTTGTTATTATATTTCTAGAGTCCCATAGTGTCGTTCTCATATTTCTGAAGTCCCATACTTCCTCGGTGTTTTCTTATGGCTGCAGATCTTCACAGCAGACTCCTTCTTCTGCATGTTATCCCCTCTTAGTCAGGGCTTCTTCCAGACTTTCTCTGACTGGCCAACCCACCTCCTTTTATCCCAGTTATCTTCACTAGCCACAGCTGCAGCCCAATGAAGGACATCGCAGCTGCAGCACATCAAGAACAACTGGGACCTACCAGGGCAAGGCCTATATACAGATATTCAAGTACAAAACAGATATTTTACCAGGACTCAAATGCCACCTATACTATACTTCCTGTCCCAGCCAGGCTGTGCCCTTGGGGAGGCTCCTTTTCAGCCTCTGGGAGAGCAGGGCTCGCTCAGAGCCAGCATCAACCACACTGGGTCACTCTCTCTTGTCCCCAGCCTCTCCCCAGCGCCCAGGCAGCACTGCAATGCACTTTGCAGCATTTCTCCATCTGCTCTGCCCTTCCCTGCAGCACTGCACGCTCAACTTCCCGGCACAGAAAATGGGAATTAATGCAGAGAAATCCCTGGCTGGCCCTGCCTGGCCAGCCCCTGCCCTCCAGTGTTAATCTGCTGCTGCTCTGCCAGCCTGCCCCCTGCAACACAGGCATGGAGATGGACACCGGAACCCCAGTTAAACCTATTCTTGCTTACTGAGTACCCCAATAATGACTTCATTTTAATGCTTTTTTTTGAACTCCAGTGATTTCTAGAGCTGTTTAATTGGGGAGCTCATTCTTCTGGCCTCCTCTAAAGACAATTCTGTGCTGGATTCCTGTTTCAGCACAAGCCAGAGTGCACACAGAAAATGTTCAGAGGTACAAAAGGCAGTAATCTTAGCCTGAAACAATGGTAGTGAACTGAAGCACTACTCCTCTTTTCTAGATCTACTTTTAAGATCCCTGTCAAAACAGCCCTTCAAACACATTTGATTGGGTTGGGGCTCATCACGCTGTCACCAACTCACTTTTCATTAGGCTGTTGCTCTCTGTTAGCCTAGCCAAGCAGAAGAACTCAAACACATGCACAAATTAAATCGACATCCAAACTCCACCAATATACAAAGCAATTTAAATGATATTCATTAGAGCGATGACAAGTCCTGATGAGGCTTTCAGGAGCGGAGTCCTTCAGCTTCTGCCGACTCGGTTTCATGGGCACTGAGGCGGAACTGCAGTCACTGTACCTCCAGTTTAGAGAGAGGAAAAAAAGCCAAGAATGTGACTCTGCTTCCTGACACACCTACCTCATTCTCCCTCTCTGCACAGGTTTACAGCTGGGCATGGGCTCCAGGCTTGTTTTACAGCTCTTCCCAGGCTGTGCACTGCTCCAGCAAAGCCCCTTCCCTTCCCCACCACCTACAAACGTGCCAATTAAAAAGAATCCCATTTTCAAGTAATTTCATTTCACTTGGCTAGAAAGGTCACTAACTCACAGCTCTGATGGCTATAAACATGTCCCCAGTTTCTTACCATGCAAGAATGAATTTGATATGTTGAAGCTTAATAGAGAAGTATTTTTCATTGTTAATTCATACTGAAGTTTAAAAGTTACTCTCTCTCCATTTATATTTTTGATATTAAAAAAAAAAAAAAAGAAAAAGATGGACACTATCTCCTCCACAGGGAGTGGGATGGGTCTGACAGGTCTAATATAGGCTTTTTCACCGTGCCAAATCATTTGAAATTCATTTCCCTTGTGACCACAGTCCTTACCTCAGGCATCACGAGGTAAGTCATCAGAAAATTAGCTCACTATTTGCTTACAAAGTCCACTCTGCTGCAAAGTGTAAGTGCACGGGGGAAGAAGAGCACATCTTCACCCTAATGTGGCTCCAGAAAAGGCCAGCGGGTGACACAGGGGACACAGCATCACTGGGGACATCCCCATCACCTGGGAGCTCCACCACCCACCCCAGCCCCAGAGAACAGGACCAGGGCAGGCCTTGCCATTTTTAGCTCCTTTCTTCTTGCTCTAATACAACCTTTTTTTATTGCTGGAAACAGGCTAAGAATTCTAAGAGCATGATATACAGAAAGTGTCTTGTTATATTATTACTCAAAAATTCCTTTTTTTGGCATAGCTGCCTTGGGTTGTAATTTTTAATTCTCCTTTTTAAGCACTCCCACAGTGAAAGATAGGCACAGAGCTATGGAAGTACGATTTGGAGTTGGGTATTTTCATTTCAATAAAGGTTGTAGATATGAACTTGATGAGTGGTCTGGACATATCCATCTATCCCAAAAAGTCTATCTGATTTTAATTCTCTTAAAAGATTATTTAACCAGAAGTGCATTTCAAGCTATAAATAAAGCAAAGTGAACCAAGCAACAGCTGCTGAGGAAGTTAATGTGTCCCACGTAGATGTTGTTATACAGTGATGAAAAACAAACAAACAAACTGCTACCCCCACACCTAAGCTGGATATGAAGCATAAAGGAAGATTGTTTTTACATGTAAAAAAAGAGAATTTATGGAACACCACTGCTGTATTTGTGTACATACCAGACAATGAACACAGCACAAGCAACGTGTTAGTAAATCTTAGTCACCTTTTTCATGCTGAACATTTAGTTAAAATTATTGCCCCAAACCAAGGCCTGAAAACAGATTGTAACCTCACCAATGCTTTCAGACATGTATAATGATGCGTTAATACATAATTCCACTCGCTCCTGTAAATGACCCTGATTCCTTCTTCCTCCACTGGTAAAAGATTGACTTCTTATGCAAATACTCTTCAATGAGGGCTGTAATATTATAGTTTTAAATATATACCAGCCTTTCATTATTACAGGATAATTACTGAAAACTCAACAAAATTCACTGTTACCACACCCCGACCAACAGAGCCACTTTGATGTTCCGAGGTGGCAGCTCCATCATTATTTCTCATTCTCTCATTTACCTACAGCAGGTCAAGCAAGGGCTGGAAGGCACATCCTGGCACAGAGTCCCAGGAGAGGAGAATTTACTGGGTTTTTTTCCTGGAGATTGTATGTATTTACTAGTAATACTCCAGGGAGTTACACATTTGTATTTCCATGCTAAGACAGTAACTATCCAATCAAGTATTAAATGCTATTTCATCCTTGAAGGGATGAAATTTTCATACTAGGCTAACAGGACAATCCAATGACTCTTACAAAGTTGATAATCTTGAATTTTTTTTCTGCTTTCCTTGATAAAGTCTATTTTTATGACAATTCGCTGCATTTCAGCTCTGTGGAGCAGTGTGGGTAACAGACCACCTAGCAAAGCTCTGGCACATTCCTGTAACAGAAGTTACCCAAACAAAGCAGGCAGCACTGATCGTAATAATTTGATATTTTTCTAGGAAATATATAAGGCTCTCTGGAGGCGTACTTTAAAATACAAAATTTATTAATTAAATTTAGCTTTATTACCAGTTGTCTCTGTTCCACTTGCACCACTGTTCCTTTTTTTTCCTGTTGCAGCTGAAATAAGAACTTGCAAAATTAAAAAAGGTTCTTCCGTTCAATACATGCCAGTATTTTTTTAAATCTCAAAGTATAGCCAGATTTTTTTGCTGTCATAACATGCAGAGTCATATCATGCTTAGCTTTATATAGCAAAATACATAGCCATATTTAAATGCAGTAGATAATTCCCATATTGATAACACTAATCTGCCTTGGTTTGGATAAAAAATTGCACATAGTGGTTACCACAAAAGCACCTGCATAATTAAAATAATATACTTTCAGTTTTAATACAAAAATAAAATATAATGAAGATTCTAGAAAGATTTTGGTTTCAGAAACAGTTCCTTACATTAGCTTAAAAGTCATATTTCAGTTAATTTTAGATTTCCTACTCACCAAAACTTAAAGATACATTCCCTGATTTTTTTTGCTAAATGTTGACTCCAGTGAACAGCTCTCTAAGATCTGGCATATTGATTTCTTGTTGTGAAGTGAGCTGTTCAAGCTCCATTTAAGATTTTCATCTTGCATGTAGCCCTGAGCACATCATAGCACCATAAATTAGTTAAATTGCACATTTATCACAAATGTTATTTTAAGATACTGCGTAAATGTGATGGCTGGAAGATATACAGTATGCTGCAACAAGCCACTACTTGGGTGGGGTTAGACCAGGGTCACCTTTATACACCTGTGATTTAAAGCTCTTCTCACCCATCACAATTTCATTTTTAACCTCTTTCTTGAGGCATTTTGTTTTCTCTTGCACTTGATCTGCATATTTCTAAATAAAATACCAAATGCAAAGCAAAAGTCAGAAGTCAGATGCTTATTTTAAAATCCTGCATTTATACCTTCACATTTGTCTAATAGGAAAAAAAATTATCTTAACACAGCTAGGTTGGTGATTTGGTTAGCACTAATAGTTACCATGCCAATATACATACCAGTGTATGGATGAAAAGAACATTATTCTAGTTCATTGATTCTCTAAATTCTTTATAATGCGAAATCACATTGGTATGCCAGTCCTGGACGTTCTGAAATGCAAGCTGAACTTTATTTTAATAAATTTGGGATATTCAGGTCCTGACTAGCCATTCATTTGCAAAGTTTCAAGCACATTTTAAGAAGCACATTAAAAAGTCCTTTCTGGTCCATGCTAGTAGATCTGGACATTTCCTGAATTTGTCCCTGGTCCATCTCACTGCACTCTCAGACCCAGGAACTGATTTTTACCAGATCAGGGAGGTTGCATCAGATCATCAGATGCCCTGCCTGTATTTTAAGAGTGAGTGGAAAGAGCCCTGCAGACTCTGCAGTCTCTTGCTTTGCTCCCTCCCGTGTCCCAGATAACAGCACAGCATACAGAGCTCTGAGCATTACTATTATAAGTCAATGGTGCATCTTAAAAATACATTGATTGACAATATATGCAATAATCTGCCAGTCTCCTTATGTGTGAATTTCTGGTTTGCAACCAAATACTATATTTAAGCTGTTATAATTTTCAAAAGAGGAATTCTCTGCTGTAGAGGTAAAAAGTTTGGCTGGGTTTAGACTGAGATCATGTATTTGTAAAAAGTGTGGACAGGCACCTGGGAGGCTCCAGGGAAGGCTTCAGCCAGCCAGGTTGCCTTTCCTCACTAAGTGAGGGACTCCTGGGATGGCACAGTCAACCAGTAAAACTGCTGTGATTTTATTGCTGGAACTTGAGCCGAGGCCATAAACATTGACACACAAATGACCTTAAAATCAGACACAAGTGTGAGCCAAAAGAGGAGGGAAAAAACCAAAGCCCTGATCCCATTCACTTGGTCCACTTAGCAGCATTTGCTGTAGAATGAACAGAACATTCCAACACATTTTTGAGACATGGTACTGGCCTTTAACATTACAAGGAAAGATGGAAAATGGAAAGAAAGGCAGAAAGGCAAAGAGAAACCAAGATTCAATTACTTGCTTACTGGAAGACAGTGGACTTTTTAAAAAGGAAAGGAAACTGTACAATTGGTGTTGGGATGGTAGCTCTCACTCAGGATGCTGAAGTGCTGGAATGGTGGATTTGCTTCCCCTGTGACCACCTCTGGACTCAGAATTCACCTGACTGGCAAAAGGCATCACTTACATGCATAGCAATATAGGTGTTTGGAGATGCAAATTGTTTTCAAAGGTTATGATGGGATGACCTGTCAACACCAGCAGAAGTCTGTCATTATCATATAAATGCTCCAGATTGTTTGCCTTCCTTTGGCTGTGTTTTAATTCACCTCCTCTCCCCCTCTCTACCTGCAGCAGGCGGGGCCAGAAGAGGACTCACTTCAGAATGACAGAGTTGGAGTCACTGCTCTCAGCTCCCTTCTGCTGTCATTTGGAAGTGCTGGGAAGGTGGAAAGGGATTCTCTGAGCTGTGGAGCACCCTGGGGTGCAGGCTCTGCTCAGTGCATCAGGAGGAAGGCAGGTGAGCAGTGTGCCTGCCTGGGTCTGAGCTCACAGCAAAACACCCTTTTGCTTTGCCATGCACTGCTGCCAAACCCCCTCTCCACAGCCAGCCTTACCTGGTGCTTAAAAGGGAGTTATAACGCTCATTTATCTCTTCTGGGGGGAAAAAAACTCTGTTAATGCAGCCTTTGAATAAGTGCTACCCTGCTCTTTAAATGCTAAAGTTCACTAAAACTCCAGTGATTTATGTGCAGCTTTTGACTGCCAGCACCTGGCAGATGAAGAAACCTACTCAAGCTTCAGTCATAAACAGATAGCATACAATTTAATTTTAATGTGCTCGTTAGTCGTAGCACATTTCAGACATAATTGTGAACGCAACACAAAATTATAGCAAAAAGACAATTTTAATGCTGCTGTAGAAAAAAAGGTTATATGAAGAGTCATATAATGGTGCTTCATTGTCAACAACAAAACAGGGCACAGAGTGCATTACAGTGTCTGTGCTGTTTACATGCCAATATTTTATACATAGATTCTCATATGGTGTCAGCTGTCAGTTACTTCTGCAAATTAACTGCCAAAAATGGAGACGAACAGAATCACTTAGTGTGCTGGTAACCACGGGTTACCTTTCATATGCCTAAAGATAAAGCTGCAGTATGGAATCTTGGGAGAATAATTAGGCAGAACAAAACAGAAAGTTACCAATTGAAATAAAAAGGCATTCTACAATAGGAAATAACAACCAAGAGCGCTTATAAATAAGTAAAAGAGGTTATATCACAGAATGCCTCATAACTTTTTAAGCAAAGTATTACAGTACAAACATTTTAAAGGCTTTATCAATGTTTAGGAAATACAGTACAAGTTTTTCAAATAGATTTAACCCTTTGAGCACTGAGTTTATTTTGAATTTTCTCTTTTTATTTTATTTTTATTTTTTTTTACTAATAAATACCTTTAAAAGTCATGTTGTGCAAAACAGTTCGAATGTATGCCAGGAATGCAGTCCGTGGCTTCTGTTTCTTCAGACAATTAAAAAAAAAAAGAACAAAAACAAAAGCAAAAAAACCAAACAAATTGCAACACTAATAAATATGTATAATTTAAACATGAACCTCTCTTAATATAGATGTACTGTATAGCAAAACAAAGCAAAACATACTTTGCTTTAAGAATAATGTTTCTGAATACTTTATAAATGTTATCTGTGGTATCTTTTATCACATAATTTACAATGTTTGATTGTTAAAGGAAAAACCATTAGATCTAAAAAAAATGAAATATACACTATATATAGGTACAGTTTATACCTGGGTCTTATCAGGTACAAACCCCGCTGCTGCTAAAAATGCTGAAAAAAAAGAAAATGGCATTAACCACAATCACATTTTCCATAAGAGATTTTGAAATCTATACAATATATACATCTATGTTTCAATGTGAAAATTATATTTTTAAATTTCAAGGTGTGAGACACCTCTGCATAAATGGAGGTTCATATCAGTAATCAGAACTAAGCTAGTAAGGGTCTAAAAAAAAAGCATATCCTTACATTTTTACCAAATTAATGCAAAAGTGCTTCAAAGTACTCAGAGGGCTAAAGATTATAGGGTGAGAAATACCAGCACACTTAGGTCACATGAAAAAGTGCACCAGAATTAGTTATAAATGCTTAATTAAACTGTCTGTTAATGCATGCAGCTTGATGCATCAGAGGGATGCACAGCAACTAAATCCAATTTACACAAAGTTCCAAACACTTACCACTGCATTTTAACCTTCATATTTTACCAGTAACAACAGCTGATTATGCACCTCTATTTAAACACTGTACAGTTATACAAAACAGTTCAGCCCAGAGCGACTCTGGAGTTAAAATAAGAACATGTGCCAAGAACTAAACAGTAGCTTTAAGGCGTCTTTGACAGTTTTCCTCAAAGCAAATTACAGTTATTTTAATCAAAAGCAAATGCTACTGCTTCTCTAACTCCGAAACATACAGAAGATGATCCTCTGGTGACTTCCCATGTGTTTTACTAAGATGAAGTTTAACAGCATGCTTGCTTGCAAAAGTCCTGTTACAAAGTTTGCACTGATAAGAAGTTCCGATATCTTCCTCTGGAGAGGACGTCACCAGTTTTTCAGACGGTGACTTTGCTTGTGCTATCTGATTGTTAATCTGTTCACTGGACAGTTTGGACAAGTCTCTTAACCTGAAACCCAGATGCGATTCAAGATGACTGATATAAGTTGAAGGAGTTCTGATCTGTGAAGCACAGTCATTACAAAAGAACACTGGGTGCCCAGTGTCCAAATTTTTAAGGAACTTAGTTCCCCCCGTCCTTCGGAGCTGGTATTTCACATTGGCCAGCCAGTGGCTAATTGTGGTCATTGAGAGTCCCGTAAACCTGGAAATGTGCATTCTTTCTTGAGGGCTCAAGTCTGACATGATGTATTTCCCCTCTGAAGTCTGCCGTAAGCTGGCTGCAAACTGGGCCTGCAATATGAGCAAGTGCTGAGGGTTCCAGTTAGACTGACGTCCCTTCCTTTTCTGAGCTGGTGTACTCTCTTCTGGTTCCTCTATTGTGGTACCATCAATGTCAGATTTCTCAGATATGCTGGAAGGTGTGGAAGATTTTGATGTGTGACTTTCTGTCAGGTTCTTCAGCATATCAGATATATCTGACAAGGCATTCTCGCGTAGCGGCGAGTTTGACATGAATGACACGACTGCAGATGTCTTTGCTGTTGTCACTGTAGATGAAGAAGATGCAGAAGATGTCGATGTGGATGACAAAAGCGCTGAACCCAAAGAGCAGCTTTTGTCACTCTTGCCTTTCGTCAAATCTATGGGTTGGTCATTGTTGACATGATAAAAATAACGGTCTAAGTGGTCTGATTTTTTGGACTGTAGAGGTGGGGTGGCCACTGCAGCCTTTTCTGCCAAACTGTTGCTCATTTTAAAAAGCATGCTCATTGGATCCAGAGCGGGCAAAGATGGCTTTGCTGCCTTGCCAAGGTGAATGTTCATGACAGATTGTAGTGCACTTAATGGATTTACAAATGGCTGTTCAGGAGGGTGGTCAGTGATGATGGCTGTGCTGCTACTTAAAGAACCTACAATGGATTTCACAGGCTCCTTCCCATTTTCCACAGGTTCTACAGTTGGGCTGTCTTTGCAACCATCTCTCTGAGGAACTGGGCTGTTCTGCTGGCTTTTAAAGCCACCATCACTGGGGGGCTCCATCTTAAGGGGTTCACTGACTTCGCTGCTGCATGGCGAAGGCGTCGCACGCTTCAGTGGAGAGAGCTTTCCTTCAGGCTCCTTCATCTTCTCCTCCACTTTAGCCACCTTCTCAGTGACCTTCTTCACCAACTCTTCCATGGCATGAAAGTTTGTTTTTGGCACAGGCGAGGTCTGACTGCTGGGTGGAGACACTAAGGGCTGGTTTTTAGTTGGTGACACTAGTTCATTGTTTCCAAACATAGGTTTCAAGGGCGTACTCTTCCCAGATGAGCCCAACGACAGCTTCATCATATTGGGCAGCTGGTAGGCAGCATGAATGCTGGGGTAGCCACCCCAGCTCGGTGTGCCATTCTGGGCTTTGTTTATAGCTGATGTAACTGTGTTTTCTAAAGACTTCAATATATCTAATCCCCCCTTAGGGCTCTCCTCTAGGTCATTTTCAGTCAAGTAATGGTATTTTGAGGAGATATCATACTTCTCCTCATCTTCACTTGACTTCTCTTTTTCTTTCATTTTGTCATCAGCAATGACTCTTTCCTTATCCACTTCTTTTTTAATCTCAACATTTAATTTAGGGGAAACACTAGAAGGTGTGTTGGAAGGAGATGTAAAGGTGGTGGCAGCTAGTGGCACAGACTGGACCTTCTCATCTACTAAGGACGTTATTGTCGGTGTGGCTGGGGCTTCTATAATTGGTTTCCCTTTTTTCATGGCAGAGTTAGTGACTTTAATGAAATGTCCCGTCACCATCATGTGAGCCGTGAGCTCCTGCAGGGTGTCGTGTGAACTTCCACACTCCATGCACTTCAGAATTTGAGATTTCCTCGCCTCAAAGTGCCAGGCGTAGCTGGCCCCGTTCTGGTGACCGTAGCGGTTATTTGGCGTAATGTAGGGATTGGAGTTCTTTTGGAGTGCATCGTTACTATCTGAGATTGTGGCTTTTGGTGTCCCAGCCGTGGAGTCTGGAGAACTTGGCAGTTCAAGCTCCAGTGATGCTTTCTTTCTAGTAGCTGGGATGATTTTTGCTGCTACAGGTGTAACAGGTTCCTTCAGAGGCACTTTTTGGTAGTGTTTTGTTTTGATCATATGAACACTCAAATCCTGAAGAGATTCAAATGAATGACCACAGTACATACACTTTAGCACTTTCTGGGCGTCTTCTTTCCCTTCCATTTCAAGCAAGGAACGTTTGCGAGGTTTGGACCATCTTTTGGGGTTATTGTTATCAGTTTCATGGTTGTCATCTCGATAATGTCCTGTTTCATTCATGTGCACTGTTAATTCTACTAAAGTATCGTAGGCAGCACTGCAGTCTTTACAGCGGAATTTACTGGCTCCAGTGAATATGGAGCCATAGAGCTTACTGCTCTGTCTGTACAGCTGGACTGTGCTAAAAAGGCTTGGTTCTGGCAGAATTCTGCTCTGAGAAACTTGCTGCAGTGTTTTGGCCATGGCAGTCTGGTGCCAGTCAAAGCTGCCGCTTCCACAGCTGCTGCTGCTGCTGCTGCTACTGCTGCTGCTACCGTTGTTCTTTTCTGAAATTGGCTGGTGAAGGTTCAGATTGAGATTGGACCAGTAGGAATTGGAGAGGAAGTTATTATACACGGCCTTCATTTGCTCCAAACTATCAGACACCGTGGAGTCTTCCAGTGGTATGGAAACCTCCTTGCTCTCCTCCTCATTTTTAATGGAGCTGCTCTCAAAGTCTGCCATGCGGTCACTCGTCTCACTGATGTGGGACTCACTGTCCATTTCATGGCTAGAGAACTCAGCTGCTGGAGAGTTTTGGTAGCTTTGGCAGTTCTTACTGAAGTCTTTTTCTGGACATGCATATTTTGCTGAAGGCTCCCCATCAACTGCATTTTCATCAGGTTCCACATCTTCTTCCACCAGCGCTGCTGCTTTTAGTTCGTCTGAAACATAGGCTACCATGAAGAGAAGAAAATACAAGTTAGTTTCTGCTCATCATGCTTTTGCTTTAGCCAAAGAAGTGTACTTATTTGTAAAATTAAACAGTTAAAATTTAGTGTTTCTTCAGAGCAAGAAAAAAAATCTGCTCTTCAAACATAATTTGCCACCTTATTCTTCTCAAGGGGCAACAGCTTGAAATTAAAACTAAATTTGAAATTAATGAAGCACATTCTGGAGGTGGCATTCATTTCTAAAGTAATAAATTACTTGTATCAACCTCAGAGACAGCAGTTCCTGTCTGTCAATTAATATGTCTTATGCTTCTCCTACCCCTAATGCATTTCTTAACAGACAGATTCACAATTTAAATTAAGCAAGCATTTTTTGCTCATTACAGTTTTGAGACTCAATCTTTAATAAATATAGAGCACAACAAACATCAAGAATTTTTACAAAGTAAAAAAATTACCAGTTAAAACAAATTTTAAAAATCAGATTTTTTTTAAAGTTATCATTATTAGTCATGTCACATTTTAGAAGAGATGGTTAAATGCAAGTGATGCAACCTCTGGAAACAACTCATTCAAAGCAATTTGAGGATATTCTTTATGGGTGTTACAAATGTCCCATTCCCACTTAAACACAACTTCCTCAACAAGAAAGCCCATGCAGAATTGTCAGGAGCTAGCTCAATGGAATTGGTATGCTGCACTCATTCTTGCTGTATAAATATATACAAGACCTTCCAGTGGACCTTACAAATGTCAAAGTGTTTGCTCTTTAGACTACTTTGTCAATATTTACTCAGCATAAGCTACACGGACACCCAACAGGGATCCTGTCTTTTTTTCCCCTCAAGGAATGCAACTGGTGATGTAAATCTAAGATACTCCTCTTGAATAGGACAGTTGGCAACTGACAGTAAACACTTTTTTTTCCATGGTGCTTCTGTTTTACATATACTAAGTCTACCTAAGTTTTTTCTTTATGCAAGGAAATTATGGAAACATTAAAAAAAAGGAATCATTAACTAATCAAAAATACCTATTTCTATGTAATGCATTAATTTGCAGGAAAGCAAAAATAGAATATGACTCTCTTCAGTGGAATTTAAAATCTCTCACAGAGGTAATTATAAGCCGAAAAAATTCCCATTTTCAGTACACTCTGTGGTTAAAGACACCTGACATTTCACCTTCTCTGCAACACATCTGGAAAATGGTATCTGTATCCTGAAAAACCTATAGCTTGTTTCTTCAGACAATAGTGCAGGGAAGATAGCAGTTAACACCCCAAAAAGCCCTACTTTAACCAACAGACTGAAAAATGTACAACACTAAAGTAGGTATCACACACATAGTATTAAACCTTGCAAACTTCTTCCAGGGAAAATATGTTTAAATGTTATCAGAAAACCACAAGAGACAAAACAACTGTTAAAGTGACAATGAAATCAGGCTTTTAGTTTCACATGGAGTATTTCTTCGTTCAGTTAGGTAATACAAAATATTCACTACTGTTCTTTCACATGGATGAATGGTAGCAAATCTTCCTCCAAGCATGTAAAGTTACAATGTGATCCTCAGAACACAAGTTAAACCTTTGAAAACACAAACATTGCACATAAGAGCAACACATAATAATGATCGATTATTTCAGTTCAGATAATTTCAATGCAGAAAATTCAAGCAGCAAGGGTCCTGTTTTTAAAATTTGGGAGCACAGAGTTTGAAAGAATTATGTTATAAAATTTTATCATAAAATGCTGGTACAAAGATCAGACTTTGGAAGCAAGTATACCACTCTAATAAAACAGAGCTGTGCTGTTGTGCTCTATTTTCTGCTTTTTCAAAATATTTTGAAAAAAAATATTATTATTTTATGTATATCAAAGACTCAGCAGCAACTTGAAATAAGGTTCAGCTCTGTCCTGCAAATACTTGCAACAAAACCAATACATAGAATTGAAAAAGGTGGATTTTCAGAAGTTTAGCACAAGAGACCAAAGTAGTTCAAATTACTCTCTGAAGCTGAAAAATTTTGGAGAGCTACTGATAGCATGCAGACAAGTGATTATTAACTGCCTCCCTCTCAACCACACCAAATCCCACTGAAAAAGGAAGGATGGAAGGACAGAATCATGGCATGAAAGCTCTGATTTGGAAGCAAATGCAATACCCCTTTCCTATTCCACCCTTGTGCAAACAGATTTTCTTTTACAACTCCCATTTCTTTGCCTCTGATTTGAAACCGCAGAAACACCCAAAGTTCTCACCACACTGGCTGTCTCAAGGAGCCCCCAGTGACCCCACCAAGGCTCTCTGAGCGCTCCTGCCTGTGGTTTCTCTGGCTGCTGAGCACCTGAGTGTGTGCCACCCATTCCCAGCACCACATCTCACTCCAAACCCCATCCCTGCCCACCATGGAATGCCCTCCTTGCACCCACTGCTCACCAACACAACCAGAGGGCACAGAACCCGCTCCCTAATTAGTGTGGTATTCTTTACATTTTTATTTCTCTTACTGCTGAACTCTTACGAATTTTGTTTGAACTGAAAGACTTGTCACATTCACAGCTTTTTTAGAGAGTGACTTTTACATTAGGGAAAACCTCCAGCATGCAGCTCATTTAAATGTAAATCTATTTACCTTTCATGCTTTCTTTGCCCTTTTCACCAACTATCAAGCATATTTGCGTGTTAACCAGGAGCTGCCTCCTCTATAGCTGTTCCCCTTCCTGAGCTCAAGTTGTGAAGCCAACTCGTGACATCAGTCTTTGATCCAGAAATGCAGGAAATGAGGCACAAACGACAGTGTGGAATTTAACCCAGCAATCTGCAACTTTGCAAAAGTGACAGCTCCAAGGGCTCCTTCTGCTCCTTCCCCTGCACAGAGCAGAGGAGGGATGGAACCTGGTCCAGGGAAGGGTCCCTGCCTCACCACACCTTGCCCAGGGCAAGAAATGGTCAATATGAGCACAGATGGAGGTAACAGCCTCACTGCACCAGGCCCACAGCAAAGAAATTTCTTATTTGGTGAAGTACCTACAGGAAAAGCAAAGAGGCTGTGGAAGCAGAGAATAAAATCAGGAGGAGATGGTAAAAGGGTTTTCCACTGTGATTCACTGCCTGGAGGACAGACTGTTTATAAGAAGCATTGTCACCAGCTCATCCTTACTTAGCCATTACTCTATTATGTAAAAAAAAAAAAAAAACACAAAAAAAGGACAAAAAAGACTCGTAGTTCGATATTTTTCAAGTGTAGAATAAATGTTTGAACAGCAGGGCATCTGTAAAACTGTTCTTCAATGCCTCAACAGCAAAGTCTGAGGGGAAAAGAAACAACTTTAAAGGCAATTCTAGTGGCAGAAGTTAATAAAAGTGGAAATGAAAGAAATTAGGCAGTTCTGGGTTTTGTTTATCCAGAGAAAAAGGACCAAAAAAAAATCCCAGTTCTCCAAGCAGTGTTTAGTTTACATCTCACAGGGCACCATAACCCACAGGAAATTGCCTGCAAATTGAGCAGTGGTGTCACTGTGACACAGTATCTGACAAAAAGTGGAAAGCTGTTGCCTGGCATGGCACTCAAGTTTCTAGAGAAGAGGATATCAAAGGGGTTCAGAAACACCTTGCAGGTACAGCCATGGAGAGGTTGAGAAGAGACAGTTCCCTCATTAATATTTGCTGTAATTATTAACTGAAGTGCTAGGTAACAACGAAATTAACACATTTGATACCAATATATAACAGTAAGCTGTGGTATAATGCAATTCATTTCCACACAAGAGGGAATTACCTTCATAACTGAGCTATGGATCATTTCTTTGCCAGTGGAAATAAATTGTGATCCATCACTGTCCAAAATGATCTACATATTGCAGAGACAGTAATAAACTCATATACCTGGCTCTGCACAGGCACCAGGGATCTGCTGCACGAGAGCAGAGAGGCACCAGGAGCTTCTCCACTGTGTCTCCAGAGGCTCAGGAAGCGCCCATGGAGCCAGAGCAGCTGTGCCAGCTGATCCCCTGGGCTCACCAAGGTGTGCCAGCTGATCCCCTGGGCTCACCAAGGAATGTCTGGCTCCCAGGGTGCAGCTGATTCGGCTCACCAAGCTGTGCAGCTTGTCTGGACCACCAAGCTTGCATGTCCCTGGCTCACCAAGGATGTCTGGCTCACAAGCTGGCCACTGATGTCCTGACTCACATGGTGCCGCTGATCCGGTCACCAAGGTGTGCCTGCTCATCTCCTGGGCTCACCAAGATATCCCTGCTGATGTCCTGGGCTCACCAATGTGTGCCAGCTGATCCCCTGGGCTCACTAAGATATCCCTGCTGATCCCCTGGGCTCACCAAGGAATGTCCTGGGCTCACCAAGGTGTGCCTGCCGATCCCCTGGGCTCACCAGCACCACAGCTGCACCTCCATCCCCACTGCCAGAGCTGCTCCTCAGCAGGAGCAGCACACACACTGTGTGCTTGCCACAGAATTCACAGAATCACCAGGTTGGAAGAGACCTCAAGAGTCCAACCCAGCCCCAACACCACAACTAGACCCTGGCCCCCAGTGCCACATCCAGGCTTTGTTAAACACACCCAGGGATGGGGACTGCACCACCTCCCTGGGCAGCCATTCCAGAGCTTTATCACCTTTCTGTAATAAACTTTTTCCCAATATCCAACCTGTATTTCCCTTGGTGCAGTTGAGGCTGTGTGCTCTGGTTGTGTCAGTTCCTGGAGAAAGAGCCCAGCCCCACCTGACCAAAACCACCTTTCAGGAGCTGTAGAGAGTGATAAGGTCACCCCTGAGTCTCCTTTTCTCCAGGCTTGTCCTCCCCTCCATGGCAACACTCCCCAGCAAGAGGTTGGACACACACCTCCCTGAGATTGTTTGGAAATACAAGACCACAGCACTAAAGGTGTATTTTACTGTTCTCCAAAACCCAATTATATGCACAATTTTTTCCCCTCATTTCCTAAAAAACACAGCTGAAACCATATATTTTGGCTTGGATGTATCCAAATATTTCATCCAAATATTTCTTTTCAATACTTTTGAAATTTCTTGTTTTAATTATGTTTTTACTTGCCAAAATTTTTTCTTTTGTTTTAATTAGCTCACTGGGGGTATATTTAAACTAGTATATATGCTGTTTTCTTGAAAAGGAACAAAACATTCCAATATTCTTCTCACATGAAAAACACTCAGCTACAAAAGTTTATCAAAACCACTCAGTTTCTTGGAAGTATTTTTGCTTTAACCAAATGGCTTTCTATTAAAAAAAAATAGATAATTTTTGTTATCCATCATTCAAAATCATCAATTAATACTAAGAGTTATCTTCCAAAGCATTTAATTTGAGTTCATTGGGAAAAGAAACTTCTCAATCCTTAAAGAACCTGAGCCTGTCTATATTTCACACTTGAAAAACAAAATAACAGCAGAATGGGATCAGGAGCAGAAATGCTCCTAATGCTTACAGGATCAATATTGTATTCCCAATAAAAAAGAAACAGGGAAAAAGGATCATATTAGGTTCTAAAGTGCAGCAGGGAGTAGGATTCTGACAGAGAAAGTCCCTGTGCACCCTGACCCTCACTCCCCATTCCATGGCACTGCACAAGAGGTGGCTCTTATCACTATAATTTTATATTATATATTTTATACTTTCCTGAATACTTGTCCCATTCTGTTTTATATCAGACATCAGCCACCTGAGAAATGAACAGAATATTTTTGAAATATCTACGTAATCTTTGAAAAAATCTCAGAGTTCCCAGTTTTGGTGGGACCTTTTGGAGTTAAGAGGCAGCTGAGTTCCAACACCAGTGCAGAGAAAGCCAACAGAGGAACAGCAGCATGGAGATGATCTGACTGTGCCAATGAACCTTATTCACAAAATTAATGAGCAGAGGCAAGAGAAAACCAGCTCTGTGGATGGAGTCAATCAAAGACCTAATGCAAATGAAGGCATATAAAAGAGTTATATTAGTCTGTTAGAAAACTCCCACTCCACAGGCCTTCCACTCACAGCAAGAAAGGCAAACATTTCACCCACAACATGAGCTATTTCTATACTGAGACTAACTGTTAATTCCCATGTAACTGAAATTGTATTTGAGACTTCTCTCCTTGGCAGAGATGCTCACATATTCCTCATTAGGCAGTCAGGATGGGAGGCAGGAGTGACTGCCCTGTTTACAAGAGTGGCAAATGACAACAGTCTCTAAACGGGCATGGCAATACTGATTACCCAGCACCTTGACAGGGACATTATTCCTGTTAGAAAGGTCAAAGGTTCTGTTTCATAGAGGCAAGACTGTCTATTATGGGAGAGAAATGTTATTTCCAAGTGAAGAGGTCAGCACTTCTCTCTCACGTCGGCGCAAGTCCCCGGTACCTCGCACCGGAGCGCGAGCCCACTGCAAGACGGATTATTCTGCCCACTGGCAAGGTCAAGAATATTAATTTTGAACATGTTAATTTGATGTGATGTGCATGATTAATGCTTGTTTAGCTGGATTTTTTGTGTGTTGATAAATCTGCAGCCTTTTCATGCCATTGAGAGTGTAGGATTTAGTCCCTGGGAAGTGGTGTGGAGGGATGTGACATAGGATGTCAATCGGATGGGTGGCTGTCATTAGGCACTAAGAACTTTGAAGTGTATTTTGTTTGTTCCTTCATGAAAATACTGCAGCTGTCTGCCACAGAGAGCTCAGAAATAGGCCAAAGGAAGCTAGCCAGCTGCTCTGATTCAGCATCCTGGACTGGTATTACATTTGGAAAGACTTCAGAGAGGCCAAATCAACTGTAAGTGCTAAGAGATGAGAATTCCATGGACAAGGACACACAGTGAAGAGATAACAAGGAATTGGTTTGTGTGTCATTGCAGTGTAGGCCACCTAAGCACAGAACAAAGCAGTTTCACATCAGGCACCTTTTCCTCATGTCACCGTATTCCAAACTCCCCTGGGTTCTGTGCAGTTCAAAGGAAGTACAGGACTCAGGTCTCCCACTCACTCTAGACTTTACAGAGCCACAAGAAACATGTCATACAGACCACTCACAAATGAGGAGAGAAAACATTCAAAAACTGCTATGAATTCTGATAAGGGAGGCATTATCTTTTTTTTCTGAAATTAAACACTATTTAGATGTTTCTTAAATGACAAAGTGAAAACCTCACATTTATGTATTATCTCCTTCACTAAATATAGACCTGAAAAAACAGAACAGCATACCCTACTATAAAATGATAGCTTAGAAACAACTTGGAACTATTGGACAGCATCATTTAACCGAGGTGTCCAATTATATGCACAATTATAAAAAAAGCTAAAATCTTCAATGAGTGCTTTATTTTTCACATCAGCCTTGTGGAGGAAACCTTCTTATCCACAGTTTACAGCTGAAAACCTAGAAAGAAGTTAAAAGTTAATTGTCTGGTGCTAGACAAGAAGACAAGTGAAGGAGCCTGTTACTCCTGTAGGTTAACATATATAATTCAGCTATTTACAGAAAACATGGGAAGATGACTTAAGATTGTTCTGTCCCTATGTTTCCTCACACAGTGTGTTTATGTGAATACAATATGTGTGTATAAATGAAAATAATTGCCAGTTTTCAGCTGAAAAAATTATTTCCTCCAGTGAAATGCCCACAGGTGCAGGGGAGGTTTCTGAAGTATTGTCAGAACTCTCCTGTGAAGAGCTCTCTGCTCCCAGCACACAGGGACACTGTGATACCCACTCTGTGCTGGAGATGGAACATGATGGATCATGCTTCCCTCCTCCAAAACAGCACCCTGCCTTCCTTCCTCCCTGGGGCCTAAACCCCCTGGATTCAACTTGCTCAGCAGGGTTTTTATAAAACCTGCTCAAATTACTCACCCTTGAAGCACAGCACTTGTTTTCCTGATGTGGAGAGGAGCACCTGATCCCAACACACTGCACCGTGCCCTTCTATGGGTAGGGTTGCACAAGGATCAGTCTGAAATCTGCCTCACTTGAACAGTTCACCTGCCACCTTCTACAAGAGCATTTTGACAAGAAGGGATCCAAATATTAAAAAGCCTTGGTTGAGAACCAAGGTCCAAGTTACTCTTAATGAACAAAGTTGTACTAATTTCTAGAGACTTTCTTCAGGTATTCTTGTACAGCCCTGAGGGAATGACAAGCTTACGAGAAACTTCACAACAGTAAGAGTTCAGAGCCCTTCTGACCAGGAAGAACAGCTTTTTAAGAGGTTTGACCTAAATTTGCAGTCTCACACATACAACACAACTGGCTGCCTAAAGCACCACAGCTGGGGAACCATTGATGTTCCACTGTGTGTGCCCATAGCTGTTACCAGAAGCAAGGCAGGGTTGACATTAATCCAGTGCAAAGGCTGAGAAAGGTTATGGACTGTCACAATGACAGAAGGACCTTCCTTGCTATGGCATTTTGTGGAATCCATCTCCTTTCCCCTTTGTACTCTGGGGGAACAGAGATTTGAACAGCTCCTATGGGAACATGCTTGGAATTTCTGGCTGATCCTGCTGAAAAAAGAGAAAAAAAAATCCTTCTTGGCCTCCCTGCCACCATAAAACCAGCCTTCACAAGCACCACTAGAACCAGACCAAGGAGCAAATGTGCAGCAGAGACTGGGAGCACCCAGTGGGAATTCTCAACTGTTCCCATTCGATTCAGCCCAGGGCCTTGTGATCTCATTTTACCAACATCCCTGTAGGACCCTCCTCTTCCTGCCCTCCACCTTCCCTGGGAAAGGCTGCTCTTCCTTCAACTGCCCCAAATTACAGATGAACACCATTCCAAGGAGCTTACAGCTCCTCACTATCCATGGGGCAGTCAAGGCTCAGCTACCCAGCCACAAAGGGAAAACACCACCAGGGATCAGGGAACCAGGCACAGACTGGTGAAGTATCAGCTCACAAGCAGCCCCAGAGTTTCAAAAATTTCACATAAACATCATTGATTCAATGACCAAGCGCATTACTAACAGGAAAAACCCCCACCTATATTTGCTGTATAAATAATTCAACATGAATAAATGTAATCCACTCTCAAGTTAGACAAAAGTGGCTTTTCCCTGGTTTCCAAGGCAGTTGCTTGGTGTGAAGTACTACAGACTTGCTAGAGAGTCCCACTCCATGCAAGCACACATGACAGTGGGAGTCAGTGAGATAGGAATTCAGCAGCAGAGAAAAAAGCTTCATGTTACACTTGACCCTAATTGTTCTTTGGATTCTGTAGAATTTTTCTAAGCACAGAATTACTGTTTCCTCAAAAGGACAAAAAATATTTACCAGAACATTTAAAGAAAAAAAAAATGTTTGTTTTGGGGGTTGCTTTCTTTTTTAGTTAAAAGTCACAGTCAACATCCTGGCAAGATGAAGCCAAATTCTGTGTATGAATTGGTACCAAAATACAGAGCGACACAATCTCTGCTTGATACCAGACATTTGGGTGGCATCTTTTAATCACTGAAAAGCACACAGGGCATTCCACAAACTAATACAAGATTCACAGCCAACTCTGGGATAAGCAGCCATGAGCATAGAAGTTCTCAATATGGCTCTAATAGCTCGTAATTATTATAATCCTTCACTGAGCAAACAGATGTTGTAAGGGAACTTCAGTTCCTTCAAATGCAGTAATCAAACCATTCTGCTTCTGCCCTGCCTCTTCTCAGTAAGTGCTTTGTATAGTGGAGTGGAAATAGCAAATGTAGTGACAAAATGACCATTTAATTGTCACAGAAATCTGTTTCTGAACAAAACTGATGTTGTCATTTTCTCTTTATGCACATTTCTCAGTCTTCTGATATGGTTTAGCTTTTTTTTTTTTTTTACACCAAGAAAAAATCTTGCACCTTACTTTCTGTAATCTTCCCACATATTTGGTTGTTCCTAATTTGTCCACATCTTACAAGCTGTACAGTAACTAGAATCTGGTGCTGTATTTGTGTTTAGCTGTACTAATCATACACACACATCTCTGGAGCTGCCACCTTCGCTGTGAATTTTTTAAAAATCAAGATTTCACCTAAAACGCTTCAGTCCATTACAGTGAGTCATTCTACTTGGTGATTTATTTGTAAATAATCATGCCTACTTAAGACATTCAGAATGCACCAAAAGACCTTCAGCCTGATCCTTCATTTTGTTGCAAACTTGCATCTCCCATTGAAGCCCTTTCTACAGTAGCTTCAATAGCTATTTTGGCTGCAGTGCCTCCTTACAATAAACTCTATACATCTGTATGAATGGTATAGTAGAAATCCAAATGATTTCAATCACAATTTCAGCTATTGTGAACTTGTGCTTATAATGAAGTTCCTCTATTAAGAAAGGAGCTCAGTGTGGGCCAACAAAGCTTTGTGTCCTTTCACAGTTGCTATTCAGCCCTCATTTAAGAAAAACAACTATTGACTGCAATATGAATCTTAGGACTTGAAACAAGCAGAGATTCTCAGGATTACCTCTACAAGATGGCCCCAGTTTTTTTTTTTTTTGTTTTTCTTTTTTTTTTTTGTTTTGTTTTGTTTTTTGTATGTGGAGCAAAAAGAAGCATTGAATATTCATTTCACTCATTTGCTAACTATAGTAATGCACACTGTGGTAAATGAGTCTCCATCTACCAGCACCTATTGAACAGAAGGGTGTTTGAATAGGTGGGGTTTGCTATAATGCCACACTAAGATAATGTGCTAGAAACAAATGGTTCAGTGATTCCTGAATAGAAAATTTGCTGGAAAACCCTGAGAACCAGGAGACGAGGGGGAGGGGATTAAAATGTCGCTTCAGAGCCACCAACCAAACTCCTGTCATTTTTAAAAGATGTTCCTGTGGCACAGTATGAATAGTTTATAGCCATGATTGTGAACATTCAATGTCATATAAGAAAAGACACTTGTCAAGAGCCTTTCCCTTACCAGCACCCTCATCATGACCTGTGTTAATGAAGTTAATTGAATTTAAGATCAATAATGGTTAATTATTGCAATTTGACATTCTGAGATAAATGGCTTTAAGACAGAGAAATGTGTGTGTATGTGAATTCTCTCCAAAGAAGGTGAACACATTACAGCCTAAGAGGGATCACACAGTCCTTCCATTGATCCTGGTACAATCTGATCGACCTAATCCTCTGATGAATGTGGGCTTTTCACAGCTACAAGTAAATGTTCTACAAGACTACTCTAACCCTTGTCACTGACCAAATCTATATGAGCTGTACACTAGAAATCTATTGAGATAGATTAAAGAACTGCTGTAGAAACAAGAGATGCTTCAATAAAGATGAAGGTTTATTATATTGACTATTAATGTTACATGCAGTATGTAATTATGAATGCTTATGGATCATAAGAGTTTAATTTTGGTCAGTCAGATGTAAATGAACATAACTGAACAATAGTATTAAAATTAAAAAGTAACAGATTAAAAAAAAATCCAACAAGCATGTTGAATTTGATGACTTAAGAGTGAATGCTCTGTAAGAGAGAGATTTTAAAATCATCCTTGAAATGTGCATGAAAATGCTCACAGACAGGTATTTATTTCACTCATCAACCTACTTCATTTAGGGTTTTTTAAGTTTACTTTCACAATAGTTCCTCAACAGGAAGACGTTTTTCAAACGTGTTAGTAATGATATTCTTACATGCATACTGAACAAGTTAAATGACCACTTACAAGATTTATAATGACAAAGTAAATGTCAAGGAAAAAGTATTACTGATTGCAGAGCACTGACAATAAAAAGCAGCTGAAGAGTTCTGTCAAAATGTAAGATTATGCAAAAACACTATTGAGAACACTGCTAATCATCTGCTCTTGTCAATTACTTGAAGGGTATCTGACAGCATATTTACATTAAACACATTTCAGTAGTGAAATCCTTAATGCTGTATCAGAATATTTTCATTATCATTAGAAATCCTTTAAAAGTCCTTTTGCAGCAGAGCATTGTAACAGCAATGATGTAATATCTCTCTCTGTATCAGGTAGGGGTTTATATTTCATGCTATTACAGCTACATAACATTTGAAATAATATAACCAAGGACTAAATATACATGTAAAATGGCAATCCCCGTGTTCCTGTATTCAATGCAGGTATTTTCAAGTAACAGCTTTGCAGGAGTCTCAAACTAAAGGCAAACTGATGATCTGTCTTTGTCTGGCCATTCTTTTAGCTTTTTACCACTCCTGTGACTGCACTTTGTCATGGCAAAGGACATTATCAAGCAGACATTTTTTTC